>NC_042306.1:15345365-15360365 GCF_901000725.2 Takifugu rubripes | reverse complement strand
ACACTCAGAGCGGCTCCGCCCCATCCCAGGAACAGCCCCGTCCCCAGCTCAAACCTGCGGCCACACAGTCAGGAAAGGTGAGAAGGTGTGAGTGAGCAGCACCATGGCCGCGGTGTGTGCGGACACTGACTTCATGCCGCCGGAGAACGGGTCGTAGAAGTCCTGCACCACCCTGTAGGCGTACCAGGAGACGGCGATGATACAGCAGAGACCTGCAAGAGTCAGAAGGCGTGTCAGTGGCTGCTCTCCCCCCTCCGGGGGCGAACGGAGAGGATCCCGTGTGGCTGTGCGCAGACTCGCCTCCCAGCACGCTCAGGATGCCTCCGGTACCCGCGATCTTGGCCTTGGACTCCTCGGTGGTCGAACCGATCTTGATGCACTTGAGTCCCAGCAGAGCGACGATCATGGCGGCGAGTCCGAAAAGCAGCGAGATGATCATCAGAGCGCGACACGCCTGCACGTGACCTGCGAACAGAGGACACCTGTGTTGATAAATCACCGCCACAGGGGGGCGACAGAGAGCTGAGCCAGGGTGCTCAGAGGAGGCGGCTGCAGGGCAGTTAGCCGTTAGCCATTAGCCGTTAGTCGTTAGTCGTTTCACTCAATCAGCTCAAACTCTCACGACGTGAACCGGAAATATCAAAACCTGCTGATGAAAAGAGACGCACAAAAGAGAACCTCACTGTTTTATTAAAGACGTAACAATGTAACGAGCATTCAACCTAAGTATGTGCAGACCTTTGGTGAAGGTTAGCTTGTTGCTTGGCCTTTAGCCAGAAAAGCAGCTAGAACAAAGAAAAGGGAAAGCGTTGTTTGTTCGTCTGTGCTGCAGAGACGAGGCGCCATAAAAACCCTGCGCTCCTCTTTATGATCCTCCCAGTTTCAGCCCAACAGAAACCAATAAAAGGATCAATCATCTTAATGAACACTTCCTGTTCACCAGTTCTGACCAATCACAGGCCACTAAAGGTTCAAGCTCAGGACATTTCCTTTGTCCTCCAGCATGTGTGTGTCCCACCGGACACTAGGTGAGCGCGGGCTGATGCTAGCCAGCATGCTAAGACTCGTTCCCAGTAACCTTTTAAAGAGGAACAGCTCTCAGCATGTGAAACATCGGGGAGGTGACCCAGATTAGTTCGCCACCGTCGGACTTTCCTCCATTTTAGACGAGCTGGAGAACAAAATGGTGCCCGAGATGATGTCATGCAGCACAGAGGCCTCAGAACTGGTGCCGCTGGGCGTCCTGGCCTAGGTCCCTGACCGAGCTGAGGGTTGGGGTGGTCAGATGGTCTGAAGCGTCCACAGCGGGAGCCTGACCTCACTAATCACTCGTTAGTCATTAACCTTTCCTGTTTAGAGGATCAAAGCGCGACTGTCTGTGATGGCAGAGGATTCGCTAAATCGGGCCGGTTCGGCGGCGGTTCGTCTTACTTGGCAGGGCGAGCAGGGACTCGAAGTCTCGACACTCGGCGATGCCGGCGCTGTTTTCGGCGCAGGAGTGCCACAAGTTCTCAAACTGCCTCAGAGAAATGATGACGCTTCCAGACACGGTGGAGATCTTCCAGTAGTCGTTGACCAGCGCCGCTCCAGTGACCAGCCAGCTGATGATGCACATGATGAACCCGGTGGCTTCCAAAGCTGTCGACATGATGGCGGCGTTTCCAGAGACACGCTAACGGCAAAGGAGAACGCTCGCTGCCTCTTCAGACAAACTGTCGTGTGGCTCCAACGGGAGGACTTTAACCTGCAGCAGGGGCCATAAATGAGCCGCTCCCTGTCGCTCCCTACATGGTGATGGTGAGGATGAGGATGAGGATGATGATGAGGATGATGGCGGTGGCCACGCCCACACACATCATGTTCATCTGACCCAAACGTCCCCAGCTCTGCCCTTATCTCAGGATTAGAGTTCCCCAGAGTCCAGATTAATGTGGGATTAGTGTAAGGCAACTTTGACCTTTGACCTCTACGAGGGCATTTTGGTTGTATTTGAGCTTCAGGGAGGAAAGTGGACCAGGATGTTCTGAACGTCCTGAGGTGGAGGTTCCTCTGAGGGTTCCAGGACAGAAGGAGCCAACGGAGAACCTTGGGAGGGAAGTCAAGAGACAACCGGCGTTTTTGGCTGGTGACATCATCGTCATCATCATCGTCATCATCATCGTCATCATCATCATCATCGTCATCATCATCATCATCATCACCATCGTCATCATCGTTGATGATGTTTTTGTGGATTCTAAATCAGACGTTTCAGTTCTTTTGTACGATCTTCTGCTCTTTATGACGGATGAAGGTTAATGTTTGATAGTCATGAAGTCCAAAGTCTGGCAGAAACATGATCACGTGATCACATGATCACGTGATCATCACAGCGCGGCGGTTTAAAAAACACAGATTCCCACAGCAAACGTGTCTTTTCTCCTCGGTCTTGTGTTTAAAGATGTTGGATGAATCACGCAACCCCCATCAAACTGCTGATGTGATTGACAGCTGGTTACCGCGGCAACACGGTAACTGTCCAAAACAACATCCAACAAGAGCGGTGACCTCATTTTCACCAGTGTATTTAGAAGAAGCCACGACATGGTGGGCGTGGTCTGTCCAAGTAAACTTCCTGTAACAGATTTTGTTGTTTGTTGATGTAAAAGGGAAACAGCCTGTGCAAATAATGAACAGGAAGTGAGCCTGCTGACGGGGACGGGGGTCCCCTGCTGCGTGGGGACACACGTCTTCTGTCTTTTGTTCACCTTTAACGTTTCCTGTGTGTCGGCCTTCAGCTGCCAGACGTGTTTCTATTGGCAGCGAAACCTTTAAAGTTCCAGCTGGAAGAAGCCAAACCAGCCTGACCAGATCCAGCAGTCAGGAAACAGGCTGGCGAACATGGAGGATGTTCAGAGAGACAACGTCCACACCGAGAAGTAAGGAGCGACCCACCTGAGCCACCTGGGCCACCTGGGCCCACCTGAGCCACCTGAGCCACCTGACCCACCTGAGCCAGGACTGGACATGGTTACCATGGAGACCAGCCGGCTGCTGCTGCTGCTCCTAACGCTGAAGATGAGGCTGGGTCTCCAGGACGGTGAGTCCATTTTCAGTTTGGTCCGTTTTTACGCGCTACAGAGACCCAGAAGCGACTCTGACATGTAAACACACCTGCTGACCTCAAAGGTTCTTCATGTCTTAACTCGGCAGGTGTGTTTTCGCAGATGTTGCGTTTGGAAATGTTTGAATATTTTGAATGTGCAAAACCTGCTGAACCAGCCGCGTCCACAGGCATTTGGACGCCGTCCTCTCCCCGCCATGTTCACATGGACTCGGTGAACATGAGGCATGTGCTTGGGTGGCTCCCCCTGCAGGACAACTGCAGCACTACAGTCCTCTACAGCGTTCAGTTTCAGGGGTGAGTCCCACACTGATGACATCATCAACAGGAGCCACACAGTCCCGTTAGCCTCCGAGACCTTGATGCTTGTGTTTCAGGGAGTTTGAGCTGATGGTTCTGAACGGCAGCTGGGTCAATGCCCATGACTGTCAGCTAACACCTGAAACCAGCTGTGACCTGACCTCTGACCTGGGCTCTGACTCTGACTACAACCTCCGGGTCAGAGCCCATTGCGGGTCTCAGACGTCGGCGTGGGCCAAAGCCAGCTCGCCGTTCAATCGCCGAGACAGTGAGAACAAACACAATGGGAAAGACGTGAAGACGAGCGTTTTCAACATGGCAGCCGTGTTTTCACTTGGCAGCGTTTGTCACGGCGCCGCTGCTGGAGGTGACGTCGGAGAGGGGCGGTCTGCAGGTGTCCATCAGTAAACCCCCAGGAAATGCTGTCGTCACGGTAACCAGCTGGAAGCGCGGCGACAAGCTACAGGTGACCGTTTTCTTCCCCCTGAATTCTTCTCGTTCCTCCGTCCTTCGTTACCCATAATTCCTCTCTAGCAGAAGGTGATCCCGCTGGAACCTGAGCAGACGCTGCTGCACATCGCCGCCCTGCAGGTGGGAGGAGAGTACTGCGTCAGAGCGCAGGTGCTGCTGGGCACACGCAGCAGCACCTCAGACACACACTGTGTGTTCGTCACACACACAGGTACACACGCTCGCGCACACGCACGTGCACACACAGGTACACACGCTCGCGCACACGCACGTGCACACACAGGTACACACGCTCGTGTCTATCTATCACGTCCATCTATCTGTCCATCCATCCATCCACCCATCTATCCATCCAACCACCATCCATCCATCCACCCAACCATCATCCATCCATCCATATCACTGTTATTACTAGTTGTCATAGCAACAATCACAACTGGCAGGTTTCAACCTTTTTTGGTTGTATTCCAGATTCTGGCTTGTGGAAAACTGTGACCACGGTCGTCGTGACTGCTGCCGTCATGGCAACGCTGTTGGCCGTGTTGTTCTGGTCCATCAGTCGGTGCCGCCCAGGCGACTGTCAGACGTTTTTCCAGAAAGAGGCGCTGCCGCCATCGCTGGTACGACCGGAAATGGGAGCTTCGGTTGGAAACCATGAAAAATGAGAATCTTTCCTCTGATTCCCCCCACAGTTAAACTGGGATGTGAGCATCATGACCAGCCCTGAGGGGGCGGAGCCTCTGGAGGCCGTCAGCGTGATGTTGGTGGTGTTGAGCACCAAGGATGTGAGATGATGAAGAGGTTCTGCTGATGGACCATGAAGCTGCCACATCCAGAAGCAGACAGAAAGTTCCATCCAGATTGTTGTTTTTTAAGAAGCTGTTTTCACACTCAACAGATGAAGAGTTGGAGGGGTCAACGGGGTCAACGGGGTCGTCTCTTTAACCGACCCCTGGTGGGGGGAGCCAACCGTTAAAGGGGTCACAGCTGAAGCAGCTCAACTCTTCTATGCTTCTATTATGACGACCACCACTGTTCTGGACGGTTCTGGTGGACGGTTCTGGTGGACCTCTCTGCAGGTCTGCCTGTTTTCTGCTCAGGTCCAGCCAAGGCCAGTCTGGCACCACAGAATTAAACCATCAAACGAAGAGTTTGAGAGAAGAATAAAGTTTCAAGGCCTGACTTTGACACTAGTCACAGATTGTTTATTACCACTGTACAACTGCAGAACAAACGGTGGTGGTGCAGGTGGACCGGGTCCTGGCCCGAGCTCCACCGCTGGACCGGGTCCTGGCCCGAGCTCCACCGGTTCCTAACAAACCCTGTGAGATGTAAATCCCTGCTAAAGCTTCAGCTTTCCCCTGTATGAAGCACACGTAGCATTTACATTATCAGCACCATATAAAGTTCTAACTGCCCCCACGTGTCCATTGTGTCATTGGTTACGAAGCTGATGTGACTGTGGGGGGGGCTGTTCAGCAACACTAGCAGGGCAGGAAGATGGGGGGGGGGGGGGGGGGCTGTAACCAGGAACATCTGTAAATCAAACATGGAGGCAGGTTGATGAACTTTATTAGCAGAGCAGCCGGAGGAACGGCGCCGCGACCTTGAACACACGACTGGACATAAATAAGCATCAGGACGGGCTGATGTGTAACAGACAGGACAGAAGTACTGAAACCAGCCAGTCAGGAGAAAAGCTCAGCGCTGCCTTCGGCCACAGGCACAGGAGATCAGGGGTGAAGGACCAGTGCCGTTTCAAAGCCCCGCCCCCTCCTCGCCACGGGGGTTTCTGGGAGTGGAGCAGGTAACAGAAAGAGGGACGAGGGCTGCAGCATCCATCAAACCTCCAGATTCTCCTCACAGAACCTTTGTGTGGAGAACAGGAGCGAGGAGGACCTTGGTGGTGGCAGCCAGGACCTGTTCAGGAGTCCTGAGCGTTGTCTCTGTCCAGACCTGAACCCAGACCTGAGCCCAGACCTGAACCCAGACCTGAGCCCAGACCTGAGCCCAGACCTGAACCCAGACCTGAGCCCAGACCTGAGCCCAGACCTGAGCCCAGACCTGAACGACACGCTCGGGTTCTGCAGCACCACCGCTGCCGTAGATCTGAGGGGGAAGGAACCTGCTTATTCTTCAACAGAACCGTGCTCAGCTGTTCTGGAGCAGAGAAATGAAAGAAACCAGAGGAATGAGGGGAAAAGAAGGAGCCAAGCATGTCTGCACAGGTCCTGGTCCCACTTCTGCTACGGTGGCTCCAAACTGAGCCAGGATGAGGGGCCCCAGCCTCCCTCAGTACCCCAGGTCCAGCTGGATGTGATGTTCAAAGATGGCGATGAGCAGCATGATGGCGAACCCCAGCAGGATGCCGGTGTTCTGCAGCAGGAAGAAGCCGCAGTGGCTGAAGCCCTGGTCGCCGGCGTCGTTGTGCAGCATCTCCGGCATCTGAGGGACACAAAGGCCGCAGGGTCACGACCTCTCACGACAGCTGAGCGGCGTGAGAGCGCGTGTGTGCGGGGACAGGGTGTCCTCAGGCTGGAGGACGTGCACTCACCATGTCCACCAGGGCCACATACATGAAGAGTCCAGCCGTGAGAGCAAAGATCCACATGGAGATGTTCTCAGCGTAGTGTCCAATCAGGATGCCCGTCACCAGGCCCAGATACGCCATCATGGCCGACAGCGCGTTGTACAGGATGGCCTGGCGCACCGTCATGCCGGCCTTCAGCAGCACCGCAAAGTCTCCTGGGACAAGTGAAGGAGGCGAGAACACACATTCAGAAAGTCTCCAGATAACCACGCGCCTCCGTCACCGGGGGGAACGTATCGTTAATCTAACGGAAGCTCCGCCCTGATTTATGGCTCTTATTGGAACGTTCGAAGCATGGCGGCGCCGATGTCTGGGGAGGCCAGACGTGCTCTGCCTGGACACGTTTGAGACTGCAAATGTTTGGTCCAGGACGTTGGAGCCTCAACCATGTTAACGTCCACGTTGTGTTAGTCTGCGTGGTTCATAAAGTGGCCACGCCCACCCTCCTCGCCGCCGAAGGCTCCTCCTACCAAAACGGCAGAATCCAGTGGTTACTTTTAAGGTTCTTACCTAATTCATGAGGCAGCTCATGACAGAAAACGGCCACGGAGGTGCTGAGGCCACTGGAGAGACCCTCGGTGAAGGCGGCGCCTGCAGGACGAGAGAGCGGAGAGCTACAGCGCTGACAACACATCTGGAATCCGCTCAGCTGAGGAGGAGGATGAAGCAACAGAAGTCATGTGATCTGATGACCGAGGCGTCTCTCACCGATGGCCAGGCCGTCGCTGAAGTTGTGTAACCCGTCTCCCATGATGACCATCCAGGCCAGCGTGGCGATGCCGGCCTGCTGGAAGTGCTGCTCCGAGTAGGAGTGGGCGTGGCTGTGAGGGTGGTGGTTCTGGGAGTGGTGGTGGTGCAGGATGTGGTGGTAGTCATGGTGATGGTGATGCAAGCTGTCGGTCTGGCCCACCGTGTCGTGGAAGTGCGAGTGACACTTGTTCTCGCAGTCCTCCGCGCTGTAGGCCTCCACGCCCGGGGACACGGCAGCGGCCTGCGGCGCCAGCATCACCTGTTCCTCCTCCGCCACGCCGCCCTGCAGGCCGCTGGTGTGGTCAGCAAAGATGCTGGCGCCGTTGGTCTCCACATCTGGAGGACGGCAGACAGATGTGTAACGGAACTGACCCTCGACTCACAGGCAGTTAAACAGTTAAAGGTCACAAAGAGGAGAAGAAAGATGGGCTGGGTCACCACTGGGCCACCACTGGACCACCACTGGGACAGGACACCACTGGGCCACCACTGGGTCACCACTGGGTCACCACTGGGCCACCACTGGGTCACCACTGGGACAGGACACCACTGGGCCACCACTGGGTCACCAATGGGACAGGACACCACTGGGTCACCACTGGGTCACCACTGGGTCACCACTGGGCCACCACTGGACCACCACTGGGACAGGTCACCACTGGGCCACCACTGGACCACCACTGGGACAGGTCACCACTGGGCCACCACTGGGTCACCACTGGGTCACCACTGGGCCACCACTGGGTCACCACTGGGCCACCACTGGGTCACCAATGGGACAGGACACCACTGGGACGGGACACCACTGGGCCACCACTGGGCCACCACTGGGACACCAGTGACCTCAGGGGTCAGAGGTCAGGACGTCTCACCGTCGCTCGGCTTCATGTCGTTCTCCTCCAGAGCCGGCTGCTTCTCTGGATCCAGTTTGTCCTTCTGATCCCACTTCCTCTGGATCTGTGCACAACATTAGAGCACAAACACACGTTCAGGTAGCTTAGCGTTGCCATGGAGACGGCACGTGTCGGTAAACCCCGGAACGTTTCTAAAACCTTCTGCTTCTTGTCTTTGTAGATCTTCCCCAGGGTGAGAAAGTGTTCGATCAGGAACATGAGGTAGACTCCGGCCAGAGCTGTCAGACCCTTCCACACAGCATCCAGGTCTTCGGAGTGCTCGGCGTGGCTGTGGTGGTCCCCCCAGGAGCCCAGCACCGCGTCCTCAGTGGGGTGATGGTGGCCCCCCTGAGACTGGAGGACACAAGTCACACAGCGGGGTCAGCGTGGAGAGCACGGAGCTTTCCAGCAGCACCTGAATGCATCGTTACAGCCGGAGAAAACGTGGAGAATCATCGTGTTTCAAACATCTGGACGCATCCGGGGAACACCTGGCCCCGGCCGGAGGGCTGAGGCTCCGCCTCCCAGAGGGGCTTCCTGTCTCCGCTCAGGATGGGACGGTGGAAGCGGGGCCAGACTCACGTGTGGGATGAGATGGAGCAGGGCGTCGCCGCTCAGCGTGCCCACAGCCAGCGCCACCAGGAAGCTGAGCAGGAACTTGAAGAAGACCTTTCCCATGAGAGGGATGAGGACGATGCCGAGCAGCGAGAGCAGGCTGATGACGGTGATGGAGATGAAGCCGCCCAGCCACGCTGCAGACAGACAAGAGGGATGAGGTTCCTCCTCACGCCAAATGCTCTGACAACGCCAGCGGCTCGTGGGCGGGCTCACCAATAGTGATGCTTTTGCCACCGTCTCCCGAGTGATCACCGTGGTCATGGTGTGACTTGTTGCCGTGGTGACTGTGACGATGTTTATGGTCTGAAAAAGACCATAAAGCCACTCATTTCCGATTCAATTACCCCCACCACACAAAGCACGACGCCCCGTTGCTCCCTGGTCTAAACTCCGCCCCTTCTCGCTACTTCCTGATCGCCCAACAACAACCAACTTGTCTCCAGTCAGGTTCCACCAGCTGGTACCTGTCTGGTCTCCTCCAGCTGCGCGTGCGTGCACGATGCACGCGCCCTCGTCGATCTGGTGGAGGAGGGCGGGGCAGAGCAGGCTGAAGTCATCCAAGGACACGCCCACTTCCTGAGACATCCCATGAGAGGAGAGGATGGTGGAGGCGTTGAGACACTGTAAAGGGTTCGGGTGAGAGGTCAGGAGCTGTTGGAGCTTCAGCAGCTCAGACACTCAGAGCTTCAGCCGCCCACCTCTGCTGCACCTGAGCTCAGGTTCAGCGTCACACGCTCCGCGTCACCGAGGTCGTGGTCGTCGTGGTGACCCTCGCCGTGGTCGTCGTGGTGACCCTCGCCGTGGTCGTGGTGTGGAGGGTCGTGCTGGTGTTGTTGGTCTGGTTGCATGTGACGTTGAATCGTAGCGTTCCTGATGTGGTCCAACCCAACGGTTCGCAGGAGACGCCTCAGGCCGTCCAGGGAGATGGTTCCATTCTCTCCGTACCTACGGGAGGTCAAAGGTCACGGCCAAGGCTCATGCCACAGGTCTGTGTGATGAGGGTGTAGTTACCTGTTGAACAGCGCCTCCAGGTGGCGTCTCTGGCTCTGCTGGGCGGCGCTGGGGTCGACCACGGACGAGAGCCGGTCCGGCGGGCTGGTGGCCGCGCTGCAGTTGGAGCTCGCTGATGTGGCGTGTTGAGCTAAACTCACAGCGAGGAAAATCACCGCGGCAACGACAGCTCGGCGCCTCTTCTGCTCCATCGGTCTGTCGGGACAACAAACAATCAGCCCTGATTCCAGAAGCCCAGCAGGACCTGACCCCCAACACGCAACAGTGGCAGGAAAAACTGCCCTTTAACAGGAAGAAACCCGGAGCAGGACCAGGCTCATGTGGGGGGGGGGGGGCTCCTAAACGGTGGACAGGTTCAGCAGAGCCACCCGCTCCAGACATCCCAGCAGCTGGGTTTCAGTTTGTGGACAGATGGACGGAGGAGGAGACGCTGGGTCCCTTAGACTAAGCCAGATCTAGGTCCCGTCGGGGGAGTTTCTACCAGCATTAAACATCTCCTCCAGTGGAGAGATAAAACCTCCAGAAACCTCTGAAGTGTCACCTTCACTGCTGCTGCTGCTGTAATTTGAGCCGAGTGTTCTGACATTAATCCTGAGAATTACTGTGTTCACACAAGACTTTAGGAGCGAGCGTGGGACCATGTTGGGAGGGATTAAGCTGGAGGCCACATCCAGACCTCTGATTATCGGACCTGCTGCAAACAGCCATTACTGCTGTGACTTTACAGGTGCTTCACCACACAAAAGTACTTTTGACAAAGTAGAACTTGAGAAACGAAGAAGTACTTTCAAAAGAAGTTATTTTAAAAGAGAATTTGAGTTCGTAAATTCAGACCAACTGAGCGGACTTTTAATAGGAGCTGAAATGGAAAGTTCTACAGGGAAAACGCCCCCCCTCAGAAACAGCTGCTACCAGACCCAAAACCCAAACTGAGACGGTGCTGATGCGAGTGAAGTGATCAGTGATCGGGGATCAGTGATCAGTGATCGATCATCTTCCACAACCACCGCGGCCGTAAAGTGCAGCTAGCCGAGCTTCGTGTGTCGCTTCGGCATCATCCGGGCGGCTGCGGCCCAGGCCGGGGCCTCTTCCCCCGCCGAGGCTCGGCCCAACTTCCCAGCCGTGTGTCCCGCACAGACGGGGCCGTGTGTCCCGCACAGACGGAGCCGTGCGGGGCCGTGCGGACCCGCTCCGGAGGTAAACACTGGCACGTTGGGCTCTGCGCCCCGCACCACCCCGGTGCCGTGTGCACAAAGACGGCAAACCCGGAAACTGCAGCCGCGCGCTGCCGCCGCCGTGCGGAGCGGATGTGATCCGCCTCGTGCTGCGACCGAAAACACGCCAAAATGTTGTGTGTGGCGGAGACTTACAGGCGATGGAGCCGCTGGTTTCCTTCCGATCCGGATCAAGTGCGAAAGATTTGCGATGTCGCTGCGACACGAAGCTCTAAAGCGCCGAAAAGATATGGGCAGTGCTGCCTTCAGGGTCCGTGGGAAATCACAGCCACGAGCGGCGAAGGGAAGGAGGGAACGCAAAGGGGCGGTAACCAAGCGTGACGTCACCGCACCGTCAGCCCATAATTACCCCGGCCGAGGGGTAATTATGATGGCCCGTCAGCAAAAGTGACTAATCAAAGGTTATAAAGAGGTTTCAGTGAAATTTTGATCATGGGAAAAGAAAGAGGAGCTTCGGTGACCTTCCAGGTTACCGTGGTTACCGTCACATCCAGGATTTTCCAGGGTCACGCAAATAAGATCCAACAGCAAACATGATGATCAAGGGATCTAAGAGGCTTCGTCCCTTAATCGTCTAAGGATCAAAGCCAAGCGGACGCTCCCAAACTTTGGAACATCAGAACCGACACTTAAAGCCTCTTTTATTCCTAACTTTTAATTTTTAAAGTGATTTATCAATGACAAAAGGAGCAGCTGGGAGGTCAGAGGTTCTAGTAGGTTATGCTAGATATTTATATTCATACAGACGCTGTAATTATAAAACCTGCAGGTTTTTAATACACAACCATTCCTGTAAAAGGAGAGATCCAAAGACCTTTAGGGACTCAGCATTGGTCGGTAAACTAACCCTAACCCTATCGACTCATTAAAGGAAACCTGCTCAAAAGCACTCGGGCAGCCGCTCAGTGAGGCTAAAACGTGACGGAATGATTTAGATCACGAGTTAATGATTGTTCGTTAGTAGTTGGTGGTGTTTACACTCGGAGTGGTTTTCGGATTGATACGATTTATCTGGTGTGTGTGCGCGTGTGTGTGTCTGTGTGTGTCTGTGTGTGTGCGCCTGTGTGCTGAGATAACAGCGAGTGTGTAGAGTTACCAACCACACCTAATAACCAAACACGTCCTCCATTCTGGGAGCAGCAGGACACATTTCTGTGTCCACAGGCCGACTCACATGTGGAGCTACGGTGGCCCAGAAGGTTCCAGACTCAAACCACCATCACAGACGTCTGTAGCTACAGAACCGTCAGGAGGACACGTCCTTCCGTCAGGACAGAGAGGACCTCAAGGACTCTCCTGCAGCTCCTTGTGTCACTGCCATATGTTTGGTTTCCATGGAAACCTGAACCAAACAGGCACTTTATGAGGTCCACCTGTTCGTTTGCTGGTTAACGCAAATGTGTCATCAACCAATCACAGGGCAGCAACGTTGAGACCAGCTCAGACCGGCTGATTAATGGATTTTCACCCTGCAGGGTTAAAAAATCGACGCTGAAGTTAAAACGCCGCGTTTGCTAACGCTCAGCCGACCCTTCAGACCCAGTTTAGTTGTGACTCCTCATATAATCATCTGATAAAATCATTCTCATGTGCTGGTGTGTGTTGCTGAATGTTCTCATTGTCCTGACTGCTCACTGCTAATGCTAATGCTAATGCTGTGTGTTGTGCAGAGATAAGCTAGAATAAGTGGCGCTGTTGTGGTTACGACGGGGTCCATGCCGTTCTGTCTTCTGTTTGAGACGTCCCTAATCTGGGCCCTCTGGTGTCTCACGTCCTTGAGGTTCTGGAACAGGAGAACCCGTTCCAGAACACCAGATACGTGCAGGAGCTCAGAGCTGTATCTCTGAGAAGATTCCTGATTAGAGGTTAAGAACTGGCTGTTCTCTGACGGCGGGAGACGTCATCCCACGTCTGGAGACGTGCAGCTTCCTGGAGACCCAAGGAGCCTCAGCCGGGACTTCTGTTCCAGTCGCCTGATTGTGGTTTGTGACGTCCCACTAAAGTATCTTGGATTCTAACCTTGATTCCTTTGGCTGATGTTGGTTTGAGTCCACTTTAAAGGTGCCTTCTGAACGTGAGGTCTGGTTCTCTCAAGGTTCCAAGTCCTGTCAACCACGCACAACCATCTCCAGGGAGGCCCCACGGGGCTGAGTGAGGAGCTCTGAGAGGACTCAGAACCTTTGGGAATGGGATGCTGATCAGGTTATGTACTACGCCAAACTGTCGGTTCCTGAAGCATCTTTGGTTGTTACTTCACACCGATACCTGCTCCGATCCTTTAAAATGGATTAATAAGCAGGTTTAGATCAGCAGAACAAACGTGACACAAAATATTTGCTCTTAAAACTGAAAAATAAAGCAAAACTGGGAACTTCAACCACATCCTGGAGAAATTCCAACCTTTGGTTTCCTGCTGCCCCCGTGGGGATTTGAACCCACAACTGCTGTGTCCAAGGCCACGCGATGATGGCGCGGAGCTACTTTCTGGCCGGCGGCGGCAGAAAGATCTGGAAGGAGATCTTTCGATCTTCAGACCAACGCGGGTCCAGGATTTCTCAGGAGGACTCGGCTGTTCCAGGTCCAGGTGGGTTCCAGAGTGTCAGAGCCACATTGTGGTGTCTGAACTCGGCTCCGTGCTGACTTCCTCCACCAGCTTCCTCCTCTTCATGGCTTGGTTCTCACCCTTCTTCAGCGCTGAAGATGGTCCAGCGCAGACGACCACTGACTCCCGACTGAGCGACAGGGGTTCCAACCCCGAGGTAGGCCCGGCAATAAGCCTCCAACTAACCAGAACTAACCAGAACTACCAAAAACTAAACCAACCGAAAAACAAAGCTTCAAATAAAAAAAACCAAAACTAAACCAACTGAAAAACAAAGCTTCAAACAAAAAAAACTAAACTAAAACCTAAAAAAAAAAACTAAACCAACAAAAACCTAAAAAAAAAAAACAACCAAAAAAAAAAACTAAACCAACAAAAACCTCAAAAAAAAAAAACTAAACCAACAAAAACCTCAAAAAAAAAACAAAAAAAAAAACCTCAAATAAACCAAAAGCTCTGAAAACTAAAACCAAACCCGTCGCATTTCCGGATCGTCGCGCGTTGCGTTCGCTCGTTGCATTTGTAGCTGAGGAGCATCTGAACAGGTGAGTTCCCTTCCTTCTTTTTCCTTTTCCACTGAAACTGCGCCCCCTACCGGCGACGAGAGGTGCGACTGCTTCCATCTACAAACGTTCAGACGTTGAGATCTCGGCCGGATGATCACACACACACACACACCACACACACACACACCACACACACACACCACACACACACACACCACACACACACACACACCACACACACACACACCACACACACACACCACACACACACACACACACACACACTGTGGGGGTAAATTAGAGACATTAGAGCAGGAGGAGCATCAGGACCAGAGCTGAAGTCCACAACAGGTGAAGCTCTGGTGACGTTCCAGCTTTGGAACAGAACCCCCCCCCCCCTCTCTCCCCCATCTCTCCTCCCCCCCCCTCACCTTAACTGTTCTTTCTTTTGGATGAGATTTTCTCCTCTGATGATCCTTTAACCCTTTTAACCAATTAGGGAGAACCAGCAGGAACCTCCATAAATTAGTAACCTGATTAGTTCTGGTCATCTGCCGTCTCTCCCTTTCATCCTCTTTGATGTTGCCCCCCCCCCAACAGAACCATCAGCAGCTGTTGATTGATTGATTACACTGATTATTGGTGTTGATCGATCATTGTGATCCCTGATCGATGACCACTGTTGCGTTTGTATTTGAGTGTGCGCGCGCGCGTTCGTGTAGGGGCGTGCACGTCAGGAAGGAACTGTCAGGTACCGGAACCCGACTGAAGCGTCTCTTTTCTGGACACGCGCTGCTTTTTCTCTTCTTCTCGGCACGAGCAGACGAGCACGCGTTGAAGCTCGAAGGAAACACTTTACGGCAGGACTTTACGGCAGCTGCTAAACGCGACACAATCCGTTTCCAGGCCACTTCGGCGCAT
>NC_042306.1:15310365-15340365 GCF_901000725.2 Takifugu rubripes | reverse complement strand
ATGAGCTGCAGTACCAGGGGCGACCAGTGGTGGCAGCACTGACTCAGTTTAGGCACCAGTTCACCTCCATCTTCTCACCAGTTTATCAAACTGTATTTTTGAGGAGCCGTTCACCTGTGTCACCTGCTGGCCACCACCTGTCTGATGCACGTCTGTGTCTGGTGCAGATCACCCAGAGAGGAAGAGCGACCTGAGGGTCTGTGACGACTCCACCTGCCGCTTCGGCGGCGTCTGCAGAGACGACGGCGCTCAGCTCAGATGTGTGTGTCAGTTTCAGGTAGGAACCGTGGTCACATGATGGTTGGCATGGTTAGGATGTCAGGTCCAGACCATAAAGGACAGCCCGGCCCAGCCCGGTCCAGTCCGGTCCAGTCTGGTCCAGCCTGGTCGAGTCTGGTCCAGTCTGGTCGAGTCTGGTCCAGTCTGGTCCAGTCCGGTCCAGTCTGGTCCAGCCTGGTCGAGTCTGGTCCAGTCTGGTCCAGTCTGGTCCAGTCCGGTCCAGTCTGGTCCAGCCTGGTCGAGTCTGGTCCAGTCTGGCCCAGTCCGGTCTGGTCCAGTCCAGTCTGGTCCAGTCCAATCCGGTCCAATCTGGCTGGTCCAGTCCAATCCGGTCCAGTCTGGCCGGTCCAGTCTGGTCCAGTCCGGTCCAGCCTGGTCGAGTCTGGTCCGGTCCGGTTCAGTCCGGTCCGGTCCATTCCTGTCCAGTCCGGTCCAGTGCGGTCCAGTCCGGTCCGGTCCGGTCCAGTCCGGTCATCAGTTTGTGATATTGGTTCCACTTCTGTGTTTTGGCGCCCTCTTGTGGCCAGGCCGAGTTATTTTGACCTTTGGTTTGTGAAAGAACATTTGGAACCGCAGGACGTGAACTGGTCCCAGAACACCTGTGTCTCTGTCCACAGTGTCACAAACACTACGTCCCCGTGTGCGGCTCCAACGGGGACACCTACCAGAACGAGTGCTACAGGCAGCAGGCAGCCTGCAAGCAGCAGCGGCTCATCTCCAGGGTGTCTGAGGGGCCCTGCTCTGTGGGTGGGTGTCACAGCACTAACTCCTCCTAGGTGGGCGGGGTCAAGCAGTCAGGTGGGCGGGGTCAGACCGTCAGGAGGACAGTCCAGGGGGTGGAGTCAGACAGACAGGAGGGTAGTCCAGGGGGCGTGGCCAGAAAGACAGGAGGGTCGTCCAGAGGGTGGAGTCAGACTGTCAAGAGGGCAGTCCAGGGGACGTGTCCAAAAAGACAGGAGGGTAGTCCAGGGGGTGGAGTCAGACCGTCAAGAGGGCAGTCCAGGGGGCGTGGCCAGAAAGACAGGAGGGTCGTCCAGAGGGTGGAGTCAGACAGACAGGAGGGTAGACCAGGGGGCGGGTCAAGGCGCAGCAGGTGGGCTCCTGTCCCAGGTCAAATAAAAGCGTTGTTCTTGTGTCTTCACAGATCCAGGATCAGGCTCTGGAGATGGTGACGGTGAGTTTAGAGCGTCTGACCAGTGCTGACGCCTCAGTGAAGCCGCCGGGGGTCAGAGGAAGACCAGCGGTCACCAAAATAAAAGCACATCGGCCATTTCTTGACAGGTTTTCTTTACCTGTGCTCACAGATGACGAGGGTTCTGCTCCTGACGTGGGGAAGAAGTTCACCAAGTGCAGCACCTGTAAATACGGAGCGGAGTGTGACGAGGACTCTGAAGACGTCTGGTGAGCAAATGCTGCTACATGCTAGCAGTCATCAGGTTCACCTGTGCCAGGACGCTCACACCTGCTGCTGCCTGATTACAGGTGTATATGTAACATCGACTGCAGCGGCCACAACGAAAACCCTGTTTGTGCCACTGACGGGAACTCCTACAACAACCCGTGTCTGGTCCAAGAAGCATCCTGCATGAAACAAGAGCAGATCGACGTCAAACACCTGGGCAGGTGTACAGGTGAGAAGCATCATAAGCATGATGGCGTGATCCTCTAACCCCGCCCCCTTCTTGATCCTGTAGCCAGAGCAGAAGCCCCGCCCCTTCCTGATCCTGTAGCCAGAGCAGAAGCCCCTCCCCTTCTTGATCCTGTAGGCAGAGCAGAAGCCCCGCCCCTTCCTGATCCTGTAGCCAGAGCAGAAGCCCCTCCCCTTCCTGATGCTGTAGCCAGAGCAGAAGCCCCGCCCCTTCCTGATCCTGCAGCCAGATAGAAGCCCCGCCCCTTCCTGATCCTGCAGCCAGATAGAAGCCCCGCCCCTTCCTGATCCTGCAGCCAGAGCAGAAGCCCCGCCCCTTCCTGATCCTGTAGCCAGAGCAGAAGCCCCGCCCCTTCCTGATCCTGTAGCCAGAGCAGAAGCCCCGCCCCTTCCTGATCCTGTAGCCAGAGCAGAAGCCCCGCCCCTTCCTGATCCTGCAGCCAGATAGAAGCCCCGCCCCTTCCTGATCCTGCAGCCAGAGCAGAAGCCCCGCCCCCTCCAGGGTGGCTGCTGACTCCTTGTTCCTCCACAGCTGATAAAGACAAACTGGGGAAAGATGACAGCAGCACCTTCAAAGGCTCCTTCGGTGAGGAAGCAGCTCCACCCTGATGACGATGATGCTACCAACATGCTAACATGTGATCGCGGGTGAGATGACCTGGTCTTGTGTTCACCATCAGATACGACAGGCCTGGACCACAGTGACGGCTTCTACGCCGGGATGCCCCTCCCCTGCTCGGACAGCCATGCTAGCTTCTGTGTCCATGGGGAGTGTGAGGTCAGACAAGGCGTGGCCACCTGCAGGTGCGTGGCTGCCTGCGCTGACGCTAGTCTCGCTAACACAGGGCTAACTTTGCCTGAACGCATGCTGTCTGTGTGTGTGACGCAGGTGTGATGCAGGGTACAAAGGTGTTCAGTGTAACGAGCCTCAGGAGTTCAACATCCTCTACGTGGTCCCCAGTGGACAGAAGCTCCACTATATCCTCATCGCCGCCATCATCGGCGCCGTGCAGATCGCCATCATCGTCGCCGTGGTGATGTGCATCACAAGGTGGGAGCCGTTAATTGAGCCTGGCCTCGTTAGCATTGAGCCTGGTCTCGTTAGCATTGAGCCTGGTCTCGTTAGCATTGAGCTTGGTCTCGTTAGCATTGAGCCTGGTCTCGTTAGCATTGAGCCTGGCCTCGTTAGCATTGAGCCTGGTCTCGTTAGCATTGAGCCTGGCCTCGTTAGCATTGAGCTTGGTCTCGTTAGCATTGAGCCTGGTCTCGTTAGCATTGAGCCTGGCCTCGTTAGCATTGAGCTTGGTCTCGTTAGCATTGAGCCTGGTCTCGTTAGCATTGAGCCTGGCCTCGTTAGCATTGAGCCTGGCCTCGTTAGCATTGAGCTTGGTCTCGTTAGCGCCTGGACGCTCAAACGTGTGTCTGACGTTTTTGTCTCTCCAGGAAGTGTCCGAAGAACACCAGGGGGCGCCGACACAAACAAAACCTCGGACACTTTTCCTCGGACACAAACTCCAGGATGGTTTAGCCGTTTCGGGCTTTTTGATACATTTTTACACCATGACATTTTTTTAACGATAAATGTGTCGTGTTAATCTTTAAACATCAACGTTAAGGAGCGCGCTAACGTCAGGGGCCTTTTTCCTGACCGTTCCTGACTTTAGAATGTGCTTTTAGCGCTGGCGTCATGGCAACCAGCCGCTGCTGAGCGCCAGCGCTAAGGTGTCCACGTTGCTGTTTCAACAAGATAATAGCGTCGTCTTGTTAGCATTTCACAATAAGAGCACATGCACTCACTTTAATGCAGTGACGGTTAAAAATTGTTAAAATCCTGAATCCTAAAATGAATTTGTGTTTATTCTTACACTTATTTCCACGCCAGAGTTTCCATGAGCAGTTCATGTTTTCATTCCTTCATAATTCATTAATTCATGTGCTCTTATTGTGAAACATTGTCTGTAGGTCTTTTTTCTTTCGGACGTTGTTTTTCTGGTTAACGTATATCTGCATGGGTTGTGAAAACGCTGTCTCGTGTTGTAGTTTCAACTTTTTAAAACGCTGATTTGAAGCTCAGAAAAGATGATGAAGAAAGAGACAAAAGCAAATTTATTTTGGTTTTATGGGTTCAGACGATAGACGAAAGTTTTAGAACTGAATTTAGACTCTAGGAATGTAAAACTCCGTCATCAAGATAAATTATTTATTGGGATTGTTTTTGTGATAAAACATTAGTTTATCAAGCATCAACAGCCATCACTTTGAAATGCTAAAGCATTAGCATTAAAAACATCAAAGGAGGTGATGCATTTAGGTCCTACGTGGACAGACTTGGAGTTGAGACGGTCTGTAGTTTGTCTTTATTTGTGTGTTTTTCCAAAGCTGATGCTGACGGACCAAAGCTAACGTTAGCACGCTATTAAAGCCGAGTATAGGGGGATGAATGTTAGCTGGATGAGAGCAAAAAGAGGCGTGGCTACTTATGCTTTGTTTCTCTGAACACTGGTATCGGTGGCGGTTGGAGGCAGCGGTGGCGGCCGTGTCCGTGGAGGTTAAACCAAAGGCAGCTCTTTATCGCCCCCGCTGGCTGCTGACAGCATTGCTAGCATGCTGCTGCCTGACAGGAAGTGATTGGAAAAGAACAACTCAAAGGAAAAATGTGATCTGCTGATCTTTATATCTGCCAGGTTTGATGTTTGTTATGTCACACTGAAGCTCCGCCCAGTCCCACACGGCTCCAGATGACATCATCACTCCAACGTGGCCACGCCCACGGTCATCAACTCGTGTCAATCCTGCAGTTTCCTGGGTAACTGCTGCACATCTTGATGCTGCGACTGTTGCAGTTTGCTAACATTAGCTCTTAGCAGAGTTCCGGGAGTTAGCCGTAGCTCCATCAGAGCTAGCGAGGCTTGTTTTTGCGGATCAGGAGGAGCAAATGATCCAAATTAGCACTCGGTGTTGTCGTCACTTATAATTTCTTCATGATTATTGTCCCTCTTGGATATTAGAACATGATTAATAAACCTGTTTGTTTACCTGGCAGCTAACATCATCTCGTACTTATTATTTGTATTCTACATCAAAGACCTGACAAACCTCATTTAAGGGTTCATGATGCTAATTTGGGCCTTTAGCCTCCTATTAGCTTCCTTTGTCCCAGCTGATAATTGTGAAACATCGCAGTTGATGCTTCGTGACCCGCGGCGGAGGTTAGCATCGATCCTCTCTTCTGTCATTTCCTGCGATGGACGGCGTCTCTGTAGCGTTAGCAGTCGTCGTTTTAATTTGTCCATCACAGCTGCAAGTTTGCTAAATGTGTAAAATGTGTTGGCTAATATCCTGCATGTGGTCTTTGGGAGGCTGCGGTTCCTGTCTGCCAAAATAAAAAGACTTTTTTATGTCCATAAATGGTTGAAACGAGTCCTCGTCTGTCACTTCCTGTCAACCTCAGATTTATCTAATGTTTAGGATCCGCAGCAGCCATCAAAGAACGAGGTAGCCTGATGCTAACGGGAGCGTTTCTGACCGATTATCAGAACGTTTCAGATGCAGAGCAAAGGTCACGTGTCTGTAGGGGGCGTGGCCTACAGCAAATATAGGCGGTGACGTGTCTGAGTGTGTGTCGCAGCTGTTGGCCTCAGCGGGCCTCACTAGAGTGCAAATCTTGTGTTCAGTCATGTGAAGGCACCAGGTGATCTTCTGGGTTCAGGTCTGGAGGTGGAACCAGATCAAAGGTCTCCAGCTGACCTGGGAGAGCTGCTCCAAATAAATCCCCACTGCGTCAGACGCTATAAAGAGCTCCACATCGGCGTCGTTGATCCCACCCGAGGGTTCCGTAATCTGACGGGACAACTGGTCTGATCTGCTGCTGACCAACGGCTCCCGCAGCTGCTCGCACCAGGACCCGCGTCCTCCCAGACACCATCAAACTGGGAATGCTGGTGCAAAGACGTGCTCCACATTCCCCCAGCGGAGATCATCGGGAAGGATCGGAATAACGCGGGCGGCAGAGTCCTGGATGGGGCTTTCCGTCCTCGCCCAAATGTCAGAGTGTCTCCTTACGCTGTATTTTTAGGCCTCGTGTGTTGACCCCCCCCTTCTAAAACGGGAGTGGGCGGAGTCTGCCCCCCGGTCCTGTCCCAGACCTGAGCCCGGCTCATCTGACCTCCTCAGTCCCCGAACCACACAGAACATCTTCCCTCTTTAGGAGCCACCATGGATCAGCACAAGTTCCAAAAAGCAGGTGTCCAGGAGCCGCTGGAGATCGTCGGGGTGGAGGACGAGGCGGGGAACCCCATCAGCGCCCTCACCATCCTGTCGCTGCTGGAGCGCGTCGCCGGCATCATCGACAACGTGCAGTCCAGCCAGCAGCGCATGGAGGAGCGGCAGCTGGAGCTGGAGAACAACATCAGGAGCGTCCAGGGCGACGTCCTGAAGCTGGCCAAGGACCACGGCGACACCAGCAGCACCGTGGAGAAGCTCCTGCAGAAGACCCGCAAGGTCAGCGCCAACGTCAAGGACGTCCGCACGCGCGTGGAGAAGCAGAACGTCCGCGTGAAGAAGGTGGAGTCCACTCAGGACGAGCTGCTGACCCGCAACAAGTTCCGGGTTGTCATTTACCAGGTAGGAACCTTCTCAGCCCTGAGAACCACCCGGTGCTCCACCACCACTCACAAACACAGAGCAACATCTGGGACACATCAGGAGGGCTCCGCCCACACTTCCTGCACCCAGAACTACCCCCCAAGGCAGGTGGACACAGCAGAACCACTGAGTCCTCTGGTAGGGGCAAAATAGGCCTGGGAGGACTGGGCGTCATCGGAGCCTCCACCCAGGGAGGAAGGTTCCCCAGAGTGGGTCAACCCGGGTCGGGAATTAATGGTAAACACACAACAGGAAGTGGATCACCTGTTGGTCCGACTGGTGGTGGAGGTTCCACAGGTGTGAAGCTGAGACAGGAGTTGAGATACTGAACAGAAATCAGGAGGCAACACACACACACACACACACACACACGCACACACACACACACATACTCACCCACCCACCCTTTGGGGTCCCGGTCCGGTTTCAGGGCCCCCAGCTGCTGGTTATTCTCGGACCTCCCCTCTTCTCCTAATATGGACCTTCAGCTGTGGTTTCAGCAGGAAGCTGCTGGAGCTTCCCTGTGTTTGCACCATCTCCACAATCAATGGAGCTTCTGCTGCTCCTCGTTCGGACCAGATGGTCCATGGTCCCACTCCTCTGTCTCTGGTTTGAATGGTGAACTTTGGCTCCTAAGATGTTTGGTTCTGGTCTTTGAGCAGATGGTTTATTGTGTTCTGTGACTGCAGGGTGAGAAGGAGGTCCCCTCCGTGGCTGTCACCAAGTGTCCTAAAGGAGTCAGCCTGGAGGGGCTGGAGATGGAGCCTGACTCCTACGACGTCCCCGCTGACCTCTCCTCCGATGAGGAGTACCTGAGCGTGGAGGAGGCCGACCCGTCACGGACCACTCGCATCAAGAGATCCATGGCCAAGGGTACGGAGAGCCTAAAGGCCGCGTTCTCCAAGGAGAACATGACCAAGACCAAAGACAACCTGGGCACCAAGTTCCACAACCTGGGGGAGAAAGTGATGCCCCCCGAGAGGCGGGACAAGATGCACCAGGCTGGCGAGCGGCTGAAGGAGAACATCGCCAAGAGGGCGCCGAGCAAAGACACCTTCCGCATCAAGCTGAAGAAGGAGCGAGCGGTGGCGGAGGGTCAGGAGGGCGCCGAGGTCCAGGAGCCCGCGGCCTCCCCAGGGGTCACCTACACCGAGGTCGCCGCGGAAACCAAGAGGGAGGGCCCTGTCGAGGAGGTCGCCGCCACTCGGATAGGAGAGTAGGATTGGTGGATCAGACGGGAAGGGGCGGAGCCTCGGGATTCAGGAAGTCAGTCTGTGATTGGTTGACCCTGACGAAAGATTTTGATTGGTCGATAGAAAATTACCTGTGAGTAATGACGATTAAGTATTTTACCTAAAATGTTTTCATCGTGGAAAAGGGTTGATGCTCTTCAACCTTTAATTTGCATTTAAAGCAAGATTCCGACAAAAATATCCCCCTTACTAACGAGCAGATTACTGGTGTTAAATTAAAGAATTGGGGGACACGTTTGAGGAGACTCTTCCTGTTTTGATGATTTATTCAGGTGAGATTTGAGAGTCTGAAGATTATTTGCACAAATGTTAAAGTTTGGGAAGGAAAACGAAGGTGGGCGTTTCCATGGTAACGAGAGTTGGAGGGAGCGTGAGCAGGACCCTGTGAGCCTGGTGGGGGAGCCTGGCCGAGGCCGGGCTGCAACTGTACGACCCATCAACCCTCGCGAGCTGTGCTGTCCTCCGACGGACTGACAGACAGGAACAGGAAGTTGTGGGTCCGAAGCTTCGGCGCCTTTTAGCCTGCTGACTTTTGTGGTGGTTTTTCAGTGTTTTTAAAGTTCTGGGAACGTTCTGATGTCACAAATGTGACCAGGATCATCTCAGAAGTGCTCTTTCCTGCAGACGCGCGTGTCTTATTTTGAAATGTTCACTTCCTGCTTTGTTTCTATCACTTTATATCACATCTTCTTTCACTCGGTCGTTATTTTACAAGCGTTATTTTCACCTGTGAACTGGATGAAGACACAACAACCTGGACTGTTTATGTATTTATAATTCATAAATGATGTTTAAAACTCTCGTCTGTGCTTCATTTTCTCTCGGACTTTGCAGGATTTTGTGGTCTGGACCAGTTTGGAGTAAACGTGGACGTGCTCCTCACGTCCGTCAGCTGTTCCCTCTAATTTTAGCCGCTTTGTGGATCCTTCACCAACTAGGACAGGTGCCGCGCTGAGGCCCGTCAGCGGCGCCACGCTGCCTGGTCGCCATGACGACCGTAGCTGGAGAGCAAACTTAGACCTGTTGCTGCTGTTGAGACAGTGCTGACTCAGCAGTAATGAATGATGACTCAGCACAACCGCCCCCGTGTGAACATGTCAGCATCCCATAACTGAATGCAAATCCCTGGAGAGGAATAACGGAACATACGATCCATCAGATTAATCTCTGGTTTCACCTCCATGTTTAGAAACTCGCTGATTGAAGAGACCGTTGGAGCTCCGGTGGCTTCCTTTCACGCAGGCGCTAAATTCTGCTAATGTCTAGAGGTCAGAGAGGCTCGCTCGCATATTCCTTGGATTAAAGTCTGGAGTTGACAACAATAATGACATTATCGTGTAGCACTGGAAGCTAATGAGGGTGGGGACACCTCAGCAAAGCTGTCACCGATATTCAAGTCCAAGGAAATGTTACCAAAAAAGAACGAAAGCTGGACAAAAATGGCAAACGGTGATGAAACGGTGAACGATGATGGTCTGTAGCGCATGTGATGATGATAAATGTGTTCATTTACTACAGAACACGGGTTTAATCGGGAGGATAAAAGCTTTTTCTTTGTTCTTTCTGTGAAAGTAAGTTCCCAATCTCAAGTCCGAGGAACGTCGACTTTTAATCTGAAAGACCGGAAACACTCGCGTCGATGAGCGGAAGTGCGTGGACCCCAGAGCTAACAGCGCTACCAGCGCTACCAGATTGTCGAGCAAGAAAATGGAAGTTTCGCTTGGTGACAATAATAATTAATAATTTTACGTTTTTTGAAGTGTAAATATCGCGTCCGGCCCTCATCCTGATTACTTTAGCAATCAACGCTAGCAGCTAACGCTAGCAGCCTGTTAGCGTTAGCTGCTAGCGTTAGCTGTCGTTGCTTGACAACAAAAGCGCAACAAGCCGCAGGTTCGTTGTGTTGTGGAAGCTGTTGGAGGTTCGACGATGGCGGAAGATGGAAGACGAGCCGATGGCGAGGACCGCGGCCCCGGGGCGGCTTACGGCGGCTTCGCTGTGATGGAAGGGTTGCTGGAAAAGCTGAAGCTGCTGGATTATGAGGAGCAGGTTCTGGCGAAGCACAACAGCGCGAAGAGTCTGTCGAGGTAGGACAGAGCCTGATGGCAGCACCGTGGGTTCCTCAGCAGCCAGCACAGCACCATGATCTCCAGATGTTGGTTCCTGATGTTCTGACCTCTGTGTTCCTGCTCCAGACATTACTTTGTGTCCAGTCCTCACATCGGGTCCAACCCAGGAGAACAGTTCTACTTGTTCACCATCACGGCTGCCTGGCTCATCAACACGGCGGGGCGGCCGTTCCCTGAACCTCTGGAGTACGACGAACCCACCACCACCGTGTCCAACATCCTGGCAGAACTTCGGGCGTTTGTAAGTGACGCAAAGCTTCAGATCTGCTGAACACACACACACACACACACACACACACACCTGACGTGACCTCTCTGCTCTCTCAGGGTGTTAAAGTGGATTTCCCCCCCTCCAAACTGAAGTCCGGTTCTGGGGAACATGTCTGCTTTGTGTTGGACCGCCTGGCTGAGGAGGCCCTGAAGCGGACGGGCTTCTCCTTCAGGAGGTACCGTCCCTGCGTGCACGTGCACGTGGGAGTTGTTGGAAACGAGGAGAAGCTGCAAATGTTCCCAAATGTTTCTTGTACCTGTGCACCACATGGGTTCCCTGGCCCATAAACAGGAAGTGTGCTGGTACCGGTAGATGGTGCTGCTGCGGCCTGGAACCATCAGTCACTTAACGTTTACGTTTTAAATCCTTTTTAAAGGTATTAACAAAAACATCAAAGGAATCTACGTATGGTGTGAAGTTGTGCAGGTTCAGATCTGAGGTCAGATGTGTTGGTGGAGCTTTACACCTCTGTCTAGCACCCACAGGTTACCGTGGCAACGGGCCTGAGCAGCTCACATCTTCTGGTTTTTGTAAAGTGGCACCAGCGTCCAGAAGGTTCAGACATCTTCTTCTTTATCTTTCTTCAGTGGTGACTTCCTGTTTTGTCTCTCTTCCTCTAGACCAAAATATCCCACAGAAACCACAGAAGAAGAGTCCATCGTGGAGGACGATGCCGAGCTCACACTCAGCCGAGCCGAGGAGGAGGCGATCGTAGGTTCCCGACTCTAACTGATGCTGTTGTGGTTTGTGTGTAGAGCAACAGGAAGTGTGTGTAGAGCAACAGGAAGTGTGGAGAACAATTGGAAGTGTGTGGAGAGCAACAGGAAGTGTGTGGAGAGCAACAGGAAGTGTGTGGAGAGCAACAGGAAGTGTGTGGAGAGCAACAGGAAGTGTGTGTAGAGCAACAGGAAGTGTGGAGAACAATTGGAAGTGTGTGTAGAGCAACAGAAAGTGTGTGGAGAGCAACAGGAAGTGTGTGGAGAGCAACAGGAAGTGTGTGTAGAGCAACAGGAAGTGTGTGTAGAGCAACAGGAAGTGTGGAGAACAATTGGAAGTGTGTGGAGAGCAACAGGAAGTGTGTGGAGAGCAACAGGAAGTGTGTGTAGAGCAACAGGAAGTGTGTGTACAGCAACAGGAAGTGTGTGTAGAGCAACAGGAAGTGTGTGTAGAGAAACAGGAAGTGTGTAGAACAAGAGGAAGTGTGTGTAGAGCAACCGGAAGTGTGTAGAACAAGAGGAAGTGTGTGTAGAGCAACAGGAAGTGTGTGTAGAGCAACAGGAAGTGTTTGTAGAGCAACAGGAAGTGTGGAGAACAATTGGAAGTGTGTGTAGAGCAACAGGAAGTGTGTGTAGAGCAACAGGAAGTGTGTGATGCCGTCCAGCAGCACTTTTAGCTGCAGAACTGCTGCTGTTAGCATGACGTGGTGTGTGCCGCGCCCGTTAGCTCAGTGTTGTCATACGTTAGCATGACGTCAGACGTGACTGGTGACGTGCTGTGTTTGGTGTCTGCAGGAGGCCGATGATGACGAGGACGTGCTGGACCTGGACACTCTGAAGCTCCAAACCAGCGTGAGTAGAGCTGCTGCTGAATGTGCACGTGGAGGGAGAACCTGGCGCCAGGACCAGGCAGCAGACTGAAGCTCTGCTCTGGCCTGACAGGAACCTGAAGGTGCCCTCAGAGCAGACGATGCTCCAGAGTCAGCAGGAGATGCAGCTGAATGGAACCTGGAGGTGGAACGAGTCCTGACGCAGCTCAGGGTCTCCACCAGGACCCACAACAAGGTCCAGCCTCAGTCCACGTTCAGGAACACCTGAATGACGAGAAAATGAGAATGTGTGTGCTCTGCAGCAGTGGAGGAGCCACCTGGAGCAGATGCACCAGCACAACCAGGCAATCAGCTCCCTGACAGAGGACTCCAAGGTCTGCTGGGGGGTCCAGGGGGGGGTCTGGGGGGTGTGTCGGGGGGGGTGGGGGTCCAGGGGTGTGTCTGGGGGGTGTGTGCGGGGGGGGGTGGGGGGTCCAGGGGGGGGTCTGGGGGGGTGTGTCTGGGGGGGGTCCAGGGGTGTGTCTGGGGTGTGTGTCTGGGGGGTCCAGGGGGGTGTGTCTGGGGGGGGGGGGGTCTGGGGGGGGTCCAGGGGTGTGTGTCTGGGGTGTGTGTCTGGGGTGTGTGTCTGGGGGGGGTCCAGGGGTGTGTGTCTGGGGGGGTCCAGGGGGTGTGTCTGGGGTGTGTGTCTGGGGGGGTCCAGGGGTGTGTGTCTGGGGGGGGTCCAGGGGTGTGTCTGGGGTGTGTGTCTGGGGGGGTGTCTGGGGGGGGTCCAGGGGGTGTGTCTGGGGGTGTGTGTCTGGGGTGTGTGTCTGGGGGGTGTCTGGGGGGGGTCCAGGGGGTGTGTCTGGGGTGTGTGTCTGGGGTGTGTGTCTGGGGGGGGTCCAGGGGGTGTGTCTGGGGGTGTGTGTCTGGGGTGTGTGTCTGGGGGGGGGTCCAGGGGGTGTGTCTGGGGGGTGTGTCTGGGGTGTGTGTCTGGGGGGGGTCCAGGGGGTGTGTCTGGGGGTGTGTGTCTGGGGTGTGTGTCTGGGGGGGGTCCAGGGGGTGTGTCTGGGGGGTGTGTCTGGGGTGTGTGTCTGGGGGGGGGTCCAGGGGGTGTGTCTGGGGGTGTGTGTCTGGGGGGGGTCCAGGGGGTGTGTCTGGGGTGTGTGTCTGGGGGTGTTCACATCCATCTGTGTGTGTGTGTGTGTGGCCCAGAGCTTCCTGACCCGGCTGCAGCAGGACCTCAGTAAAGCTGTGGAGAAGGTGAGCAGCAGAGAGAAGTACATCAGCAAGCAGCTGGAGCCTCTGATCCAGGAGTACCGCAGCGTTCGGGCCAGACTCCAGCAGGTAAAGACCCCCCCCAACATCTGGCCAACATCTGGCCCCACCTGCTCACACACCTGGACGTTGTCCTCCTGCAGGAGCAAGAGCGCTACCAGCAGACCAACGCACGAGTGATGGAGAAGAGGCTGGAGCTGAGGGAGGTGAGTGAAGATGGTGGACAGATGTGGACAGATGTCCCGGCTCCAGCAGCAACATCTGTCCACATCTGCTGAGGTTGAAGATGCTCTGAAACATGAAGCAACATCTGAGTCCTGAGTTTGGTCTCTTTTAGATCAGTGACGAGGTGAAGAAGATCGAGCAGGAGATCAAGGACAGAGACTCCAGCATGTCGGATGGAGGTGAGTGTGTGTGTGTGTGTGTGGGGGGTGGTGTGAGTGTGTGTGTGTGTGGGGGGGGGGTAACAGAGCAGGAGTCCTTCCTCCTGAGAACTTGATGGTCATAATGGTTCGTTAATGGTTTTTCTATATCAAACAAAGTTTAACTCTGTGTGTGTGTGTGTGCAGCCCCAGTGGTGAGGATCCGGCGCAGTCTGACCAGGCTGAAACAGGAAGTAGTCCAGATGGACGTGAGGACCGGGGTGGTCCAGCACGCGCTGCTGCTCTCCAGGCTAAAGGAGAAGTCCAACATGACCCGGGACATGCTGGCCACCAACATCACCTGAGGGTTCTGCTGAGGGTTTGATCAGAACCATAGCCATCAGTGGACCACGGGGCTGAATCTAGTGGGTGGGCCAGAGGACGGACTGACACCGACCCACAGGTGGAGTCACCTGATGGCCGATGCTCCGCCCCCTCCTGCTGGTCACCTGATGGCCGATGCTCCGCCCCCCTCCTGCTGGTCACCTGATGGCTCATGCTCCGCCCCTTCCTGCTGGTCACTTGATGGCTGATGCTCCGCCCCCCTCCTGCTGGTCACCTGATGGCTCATGCTCCGCCCCCTCCTTCCAACCATCTTTTCTACAGGAAACTGTTGAACAACTGTTTTCATTCAAACATGCAGCAACATACAGGAAGATGTCCTTTTTTTTATCAAAATAAAAGCTACAGCTGTTTTTATGATAGTGGACAAACTGGTCCAGATGAAGTAAAAGTCCTAAATGTATGTTTAATATCTGATATTTAAATGGTTTGTTTTACAACAGTATCCTACAGAACTGATCAAATAGCTAAAAAACGACCTTTAGAGACTTTTATGGTGAAGTCCAGGAGCGGAAGTGGTGGACTGATAGTTTATTTTGACGCCAGTTCCGCCTGAGTGGGCGAGGTTTCCGGTCACTGCTGCGGGGTTCCGAACATGAAACCTGTTTGGATCAAACCCAGAAAAAGAAATCCAGGAAAGAGTCCAGGATCATTCCAGTTCTTCTGGAACAGGTCAGCTCCCTTTTTATGGAATTTCACGTTTAGACAAAGTTTAAAAATATTAGAATCAAGTGACGTTTTGGAACAGTGAAAGTTGGTGAAATAATAGAAAAACTAAACGTGAGTGTTGGTTCTTATTCCGCCACTTTTTAAAGCTTAATTTACATGTTTTAATGCGTTTTCTGGGAGGATTTGAAGTTTATCCTGAATATATGGAGAATAACAGTAGCGATAGCGACGTTTACAAACTAAGATCTAGTTCGGGTTTTTAAACATTTAAGTATATAATAATGAATCAAACGAAGCAGTCAACATTGATGGAGTCAGTATTGCTCAATTTAACATCATTATTAGAGAGTTCTGGTTTTAGACGCATAAACAATGTGGTGCTGATGCTGCTGGCGATGACGTCATTTCCTCCAACATCATCAGCTGCGGCAAGGCATGCTGGGAAGAGGCTCCCCGAGGGGGGGGGGCAGAAGCTGGTTTCCTCGTTTGTTCCCAGCGTTCCCTGCTGGACTGACCAGAGAAACTCTTTTGTGCAGGATGGGAAACAAACGCAGAGAGTAAAGAAGGACGCCGTCGCCACGGAAACAGGCTCAACGGTAGCGTCCTGCTGTTCTCTGTTCCAGCTCAGACTGGTCTGATCAGGAGTGACTGGGAACCGTCTCACTCCTGTCAAAGCACGGGATGTGTTGCAATGTTTAAATTGAGCTCTGATCCTTCAGAGGCTATTAATAACACACACACACACACACGCACGCACACACACGCACACACACATCCTCCACATAGTCCTGCTATTAATGCTCTGCTAAAAATAGTCCCCTCTGATCCTCCAGCGTGCTCTGAGGTGTGATCTGTGTGTGTGTGTGTGTGTGTGTGTGTGTGCGTGTGTGTGTGTGTTTCCATGGTGACCCACAGATCTCCAGAGGTCGTCTGTGCAGGAGGAACATGTTCTTCTCAGGAGCTGTCACAAGTACGTCGTCTTGCTGCTGAAGCGTCTCGGAGACGTCCCTCTGTCTCTTGGTGTTGGACAAACGGGCCGATAGCAGCGACACGTTAGCCGCTCTTTCTTTAACCTCTTCTTCTCCTCTTTAGGTTCTCCCATCAGACGTCGTCTGAGGAGTGAAGCCTGTCAGAGGTGAGAGGAACCTTCTGTTGGTGGAACCTTCTCGTTTCACCGGTGACGAGAGCAGTGTAGTTTTAGCTGTTAGCATGCTAGCACACATAGAAACAGGCGTGAGGATGCTCTGGTGTGCTGGAGGCTAGCGTCCTGTCCGTGTCCCTCAGCCTGGACGTGTCTCTGCTGTCTCCTGACTCCTCCTACATCTGCCATCCCTCGGCGGACGGCAGCCAGCTGTGCTCCTGCCGCCCGCTCCCCGCGCCTCCTGACCAACGGCTACTACAGCGTCACCGAGGAGCCTTCTCCTGGGACCATGACGGCAACGTGTCGCTAACGCCCTGTAAAACCAGCGTGTCCTACAAGGAGAGGCTGGTCAGGTGAGAGCGGCTGCCTCACACACACGCGCGCACACGTGCACGTGTTCCACGGGTTCACGAAGGCGGTTCTGCTCTCAGGGTTTTCCGGCGGCGGCGGCGCCCGACCGGCGCCCTGGCTCGCCTGCTGAGTGACGTGACAGAAGGTTGTCAGTCGTGGCTGGATGAGAAGGTCTTCAGAGGGGTTTTTACTGCGGAAGGGGACCAGAACCACCTCTGGGACAGGACCGGACCAGAGAGCGACCAGTTGGACAAGTCCACCTGGTCAGAGTTGGACAAGTCCACCTGGTCAGAGTTGGACAGCGCTGATCTGGACAAAGGTCACGGGTTCACGTACGGTCAGTAACGTTCTGACATGTCCTGAAGGAAGCCACTGATGCTAATGCTAACGCTAACGCTAGAGTGACCATAAGAAGCCTGCGGGCGTGTCTCCTGTAGACCACACTGAGGCTCCGCCCCCTCCGGGCAAGATGACTCCACCTCCAACGGTCCTGATCCAGGAGGAGATTGGTGCAGAGATCTGTCAATCCAAGCAGACACTCGCCGGTCTCACTGAAGTCCCGCCCCCCTCACACCTGTACACAGGCGGCTCGTGCAGCAGGGTCTCACCTGAGCACACAGGTGAGCGGCCACTTCCTGTTCATGGGCTCACGCAGACGCTTAACATGTTGGCGTTCTTCATGTTGTGTTTCAGGTGTAACCATGACAACCGTCCTCCTTTCGATCTTCGTCATCTTCATCGTCGCTGCTGTGAACTCTGGGTAAATGTCACTGAAGCGCAGTGGAAAGGTGGCGGTGGTCAGGTGACCTGCAGGACTGACCGTCTGTACCTGTGCAGGTGTCTCCTGTGGAGCGCCGCTGTGGCTGCGGGGGCGTCTGGGCTGATCACCACCTTTGCGGTGTAAGTAACGTGTCCACAGCGGCGTCGGAGGGAGGAGCCTCATCTTCTACGCTAGCTAACGTTGATTAGCATAAGCTAACGTGGATGCTAAACTCAGAAAGTTCTGAGGATCACCTGCGTAGCGTCTCTCTGTCCACGCTCAACAGGTCTGACCAAGTCGGGGCCAGCGGGCAGGTGGAGGCGGGCCAAGACGGAGGTGAGACACGACACACAACCGGCCGCTTCAGTCCGACACACACGTACAAACGCTGACTTTCCCACTGCCTCAGGACATCAGCTCACGGAACGAGTGACGGCCGACGGAGGCTGCAGCGCCCCCCGGTGGTGGAGGACTGGAACGCACCCTCGCCACCTTCAGCTGGCACAGGAGCGCCGCTGCACACACCACAGACACACACACCACACACACACCAGAGACACACACACCCATCACAGACACACACACACCAGACACACACCCACAGACACACACACCAGAGACACACACACCCATCACACACACACCAGAGACACACACACCCACAGACACACACCAGAGACACACACACACCAGAGACACACACACACACCAGACACACCCATCACAGACATACACACCAGAGACACACACACCAGAGACACACACACACCAGAACACACCCATCACACACACACACCAGACACCCACCCATCACAGACACACACCACACAGACACACACCAGAGACACACACACCACAGACACACACACCAGACACACACCCAGACACACCCACACAGACACACACACACACCAGAGACACACACACCCATCACACACACACCACAGACACACACACACCACAGACACACACACCACAACACACACCAGAGACACACACACACACCCATCACACACACCACCACACACACCAGAGACCACACAGGTGTCATGAGGCTGTGGAGGCTCCGCCCTCCTCTAGAAGTCACCTGTATTTTTGATAGGCAGCAGTTTTTTTTAACTCTTTTGGCAAAACTTAAAAAAGCACTTTTGACAAATTATGACGAAGGGGCGTGTCTTCGCTAGAATGGGCGTGTCATTTGATTGTGGGCGGAGACTCTTGCACTAATCAGCTATTTATGTGATAAACCTTTTTTATTGCTTTTGATATTTTAACCTGATGAGCCACAGACATTTGGATCAGTGTTTATTGATCAGTGTTTATTGATCAGTGTTTATTAGAGGATCAGTTGTATTGATCAGTTATCAATAATGAACCATTAAAGAGAACCCTTCAACGTTCTTCACACGTCTCACGTCACTCTGACATTCATGAAGACTTTATTTACGTCTTTATTTACGTCTTTATTCACGAGTTTTACACATTAAACGGCTCCTCACTTCCGCCCCCTGCTGGACGTCCTACAGATGACACTTTACTTTGTGGTTCTGGTTCCTCTGGTCCTGGAGGCAGGTTCTACTCCTGTTTATAATATGTCCTGGTCCCAATAAAGGTTCTGATTACTCTGATCAGTCTGGTGTGAGAATCACCTGTGAATCCAGGTGAGAATCACCTGTGAATCCAGGTGAGGGAGCTTCAGGGGAGAACGTCCCTTAACGACGGTGCGCTGGTCTTAATCCTCATCTGGGCCAGAATCTTGGTCCTGCCCCGATGAGCCTCAGTGGTCGCTGAAGGGCGGCGGACGCTCTCGCTCCGTGGCGTGCACGGCGGCGTGCATGGCGGCGTGGCGGCGCAGGTGGCTGCCAGAGATGAAGGTCTTGCCGCAGGAGGAACACCTGAACTGTTTACAGTCGGTGTGGACGCTCATGTGGACCTTGAGGGAGCCCGACTGGGCGAAGCGTTTGCCACAGTGGACGCAGCCGTAGCGCTTCTCGCCCGTGTGGACGCTCTGGTGGCGCTTCAGGTTGCTGGGGTCGGAGAAGCGCTTCCCACACAGCGCGCAGACGAACGGCTTCTCGCCCGTGTGCACCCTCATGTGGGTGTTGAGGTTCTTCAAGGAGGCCAGAGTTTTACCGCAGCAGTTGCACACGAACGCTCTGGAAGAACCCCCCCCCGACCGGGACCAGAACCCCTGCCGGCGCCGTCCTGGTGCCTCCCGCGCTCCCGCCTGTGGGACGCGTTGGGCCTGTCGGCTGCTGCCTTCCTCGCAGGAAGCTGTGGCCGGTCTGGGGGTAACGGCGCCCCCTGCTGCCGCTCTGCTACCGCCTCCTTCAAAGACAAGCCGCCGCCCCCAGAATCAGAGGACACGCCCACAGTGGCGTTCAGCGCTAACGAGTGGCCTGGTTCCTCCCTCAAAGGATTCTGGGTAGTGACAGAATCCGTGTTCGGGGTTTGTTGGATTGACCAGCAGGAGGAAGTGATGTCACACATCCAGGAAGCGCATCTCGAACCATCACTCTCCTCTGACACTTCCTGTTTGATGGACGTGGGCGGGGCCTCCGTCTCCTCGGCAACGACAGAACAAAACTCCTCTAGAGGTTAAAAAAGCAGAAGTGTGAAGCCAATATTTGATTTTTAATGATCGAACTGTAAAGACGAGAAGATGTCCGACAACGTTAGCCTAGCCCGGCGATGCTACAAGCTAATCACCCCAAACCGTAACGTCATTCGCTCGTTCGGGTTGCGAAGGTTCCCGACGTAAACGATACTTACGATTTAGCTCCGACGGGGACCAAGATGCGCCGCCGTCCTCTGTTTTGATGGTCGGCGCCACGGCCTCGGCGGTGGGCGTGGCCTACGAGAGACAGAATCACGTTGAACCCGAGCGGCGACCGTGACACCAACCTCCTCCATCTTCTTACCCTGACGGGTCCAGAGGCCCCCGGGGGCCCCGAGGAGCCCCGCTCCTGAGCAGCAGCCGAGGACGCCGCCGCGGCTTCACCTGGGGAGCAATGATGTCATCAGGGACAGGAACAAAGACCTGCTGTTGTTGTTTACACTGAAATGCATTCTGGGCAACGAGGCCAGTGGGGGGGACAAAGTCTCGGGTGGATCCAGGAGGACGATCAACTGGGACCCATCAGCTCCCAGCTGGTACTGGGAACTGATGGGGGCACCAGCTGGTCGGGTCAGTTGGTGCAGAACCAACAGAACTGACTGGTCAGCCTCCGGTGTCCCAGGGCCCCGTCCCCGTCCCAGGGTCCTGTCCCCCGTCCCAGGGTCCTGTCTCCCACCCAGGGTCCTGTCTCCCACCCAGGGTCCTGTCCCCCGTCCCTGTCTCCCACCCAGGGTCCCGTCCCCATCCCAGGGTCCTGTCCCCCATCCCAGGGTCCCGTCCCCGTCCCCCAACCCGTCCGAAACACGTCATCACACAGACACACTAGGTCAAATATATGTGTGTGTGTTTGTGAGCGTGTGTGCGTTTGTTTGTGTGCATTTTATCTCGACACACACCAAAGTGACCCGGATGTTACCTCGCTGGGCTCTGGCTCTCCTCGCATGGTCGCCATGGTGACCGGGAACCGGAGCCCGAGCGCCGCCGCCGCCGGCCAGGGCCCGCAGGGCGCTGGCGCGCGCCGCCCGCAGCTCCATGAGCCGCAGCTTCCTCCGCAGCTGCTCGTTCTCGCGGCGGCTGCGGGCGATCTCGAGCTGCAGCTCCGAGTAGCCGCTGTCCACGAGCTCGCAGATCTCCGCCACGGCCGTGTTGGCCAGAACCTCCATGATGGAGGCGAGCTGCGCGTGGAAGGCGGCGGCCGGGGACATCTGGGCCGCTGCGTCGGGACACCCGGAGACGTTCGTTGGGTCCAAATGATCTCGCGCTCGCTTCACCGGAACGTGGAGCCTCCGCGAAATGTAAACAGCCCCGAAACCCGGAAGCGATGCGAACCCCAACGTCTGGGGGAGGGCGCATGCGCGAAAAATCTTTAATTTTTTTATTTCTGCGTGTGAAAATGAGAATCTGCGGATGCACGTGAACAGAATAAAAATAAATTAATAAATCTGTACGTATTTATTGGTATTATTTAGCCTCCCTGAATAGCGAACCGATGATGTGCAGGTTTGTTTTCTTGTGGAAACGCAAATAAATACGTAGATTTTTTTATTCTGACACATTTCCACAGAGACGATTATTTATCGATCTCTAATAGGTCTACGAGGCGTCAATAACCGAATCGATCACTTTCTTCTTCGTGGCTCTAAAGTGACCTGAGCTGCGCCACACCGCCCCCTGGTGGATAGATTAGGCCTCGCCGATGGATGTCGATACTGTATTCCAGAGTTTTCACCCTTTTTTGAGCAGAAGCACGTTTTTCATTCAGCAGAAATCTCTGAATCTTTGTAGTTAACATCAACACGTTGTTCTCAATCAAATAAACACACAGCAAACCTTTTTAGAATCCCATTTTTACTCACTGGAAGTTGGGAAATGGGAGCAATGCCAGGAGAGAAGCCACCCACCAACCTGTCGGCCTCCTGCTCCCACCCGCCAGCTTCTCCTCGAGGGTTTAAGTGCTTCACTATCATCTCACATGAAGCTGTTCACGCTTGGCTTGGTGACAGGGAACATTTCAAGATTTCCTCTGATGTTGCACCTTGAACAGAACCCATTTCTTTGATCTGTGCTCGTTAGCAGGTTCTTTGGCTGCAGGTCCGGCAGCGTGGTCGCCTTCTCCTTTACCTTTGTGGGTTTTCTCAGCAACTTTCTCTGCTTCTCCAACATTCATGTTCTGAGGTGAAGCCTCGGACCAAAGCTAGCTTCTGCTAGCTGGACCTTAAAAACGCCGAGGCGTCATTGAGCAACACGCCTGCACGTGGAGGAGCTTTATTTGGTTCCCCTCGTCCATTTACGCTCCTCTGTCTGTCCTCCCATATCAAACATTTAGAAAAGTCTGATTATTTCACAATAATCTAAAACTGATTCAAGTCAAAGCGTCACTGTTGTAGTTAAAAAATAGCAGAAATGACGTAATGGAGTATCAAACTACAGTTCCTCCCTCCGTTCTCTGGGGTCCTAGAAGCACTTTGTGAGGCACTTGTTCGGCACTGTTGGCTGAAGCGTCACTCGTTGGGGACGTTGGGGTGGCACTTCTTCATGTGCAGCTTCAGGCTGTAGCGGACGATGAAGCTGCGGGAGCACGCCCTGCAGGGGTACGGCCGCTCGCCCGAGTGGATGCTCATGTGGGACTTCAGGTGGGCCGACTGGGTGAACCTCTTGCCGCACTGCTCGCAGCTGAAGGGCCTCTCGCCCGTGTGGATCCGCATGTGGACCTCCAGGTTCTGAGACGTGGCGTACGTCCTGTTACAGACGGAGCAGAGGAAGCGTCGCCCACGCCCGCCGCCGCCCGTCTGGGAGTGACCCGGAGGGGCCACGTTCTCGTACTCGAACCCAGAACTGCCGCTTTCAGACAGCTGAGAGTCCGTGGACATGGAACCCGCTGTGGTTCTGAGCTCATCGCCCTCGGGGCTTCCGTGTGGACAGGAATGAACGAAGCCCGGCTGACTTCTGGACTGCCGCTCCCACATGAGGCCGAAGTCCAGTTCTGTCCGGTTTGGATCGGACTCCATCAGAGCAGCGTCACCAAAATATGACAGCTGCTGGTACTCCTGGTGGACCAGCTGAACGTCGGAGGCACCGTGGGAGCCGACCGACCCGGTGGGCTCGTCCCCAACAGCACAGTGGCCGGAGAGCCCGGCGTCGCCGCCAGGGGCGTCCAGCACGAACCCAGATGTGCTCCTCATCTGCGGCCCTGGTGCCACTCTGCACACTTTCAGGGACGGCTGGTCCAGGACGGACCTGCCGTCCCCCTCAGGACTTCCTGTCCTGCGTCTCCTGGCGCGCTGGTTGACAGGAAGCAGCCGACAGGAAGCAGCCGCCCCTCCTTCGCTGGGCTTCGCTCCGTCTGAACGACAAGATGCTCCAGGTTAAACAACATCTGGATGCTCCGAGAGCGTTTAATCATCCTGGACAGGGACGTGCTGAAGCCGCCCAGACCACCGGATCACCGGATCACTGGATCACCGGACCACTGGATCACCAGATCACTGGATCACCGGATCAGGTGAGTCTCAAACCAGCTCGTCAAGGGTTCTACTCACCTTCCCCAACAGAACCTTCGGTGTCCGAGTCCTCATCTTTGATCAAAACCACCTCAGGAAGCTGAAACTGAGACAGAAATCCAACATCACACTTGAGTAAGAGACGGTGTAATAAACGCGTTATAACATACGACGTAACACAAACGCTAATTCAGGCAATTAGAACCTCCTCAAGAGTAAATGAGACCAAATGTGTCGATTGATCACGTCAACCGGATCACCTGGAACCAAACAGGTCAAATAAGTAATCCCTGTTTTTGGCCACAAACCTGCACTTTAATCTGCTCTTAGAATTCTCTCATTATTTATATTCTCTCATTATTTATATTCTCTCATTTATATTCTCTCATTATTTATATTCTCTCATTATTTATATTCTCTCATTATTTATATTCTCTTATTATTTATATTCTCTCATTATTTATATTCTCTTATTATTTATCTTCCTGGTGCCGCCGCAGCAGTTTAGGGCCGAAGACACGTGGACCCGACCAGCAGCGTCCTGTTATTACTAGACGGTCGATGTCAGGAGAAACTGAAAGGAGGAATCCGAATGTTATTACATGGTTACAACACCTCTTTAGATTCAGAGTTCAATGAAGCTCAGGAGGACACTGGGAACCTTCCCTCATCACACTAAATGTCGGAGAAAAGGTGTAATTAAAGGTTTAAAATTCACTATTTACACACAACATCATGATTAAAAAGGATGTTCTAAAATGGCTGTTTTATCAGAAGTTACTGAGAAACCAGCACGATAAAGGCTCTGCCTACCTCCCCCACTCCTCCACCTCCTGCTCCTCCAGGACCTGCTCCAGGACCTCCTGCTCCTCCAGCACCTGCTCCAGGACCTCCTGCTCCTCCAGGACCTGCTCCAGCACCTCCTGCTCCTCCAGGACCTGCTCCAGCACCTCCTGCTCCTCCAGGACCTGCTCCAGCACCTCCTGCTCCTCCAGGACCTGCTCCAGGACCTCCTGCTCCTCCAGCACCTGCTCCAGCACCTCCAGCACCTCCTCCAGGACCTCCTCCACCCCCGTGGTCGGTGTCCGGCTCCTCGCCGGGCGCCACCGGCCCTCCAGCCCCGCTGCCTCCCCGGACCACTATGGACTCGATGAGGTGCAGCTTGTTCTTCAGGTCCCGGTTCTCCTTGCGGCTCCTGCTGATCTCCATTTGCAGCAGCGCGTAACCTTCGTCCACCAGCTCGCAGATCTCCGCCACCACCGCTTTGGTCAGCGCGCCCATGATGGCGGACAGCTGCTCCTGCAGAGCCCTGCTGCTCAGCGCGGCCATGTCCAGAACCACCACCACAACCAGAACCGACACCGACCAAGGCCGAGTCCTGACGTCGCTGACGGATCGAGATGTTCGCGATTCAGGCGTTTTACGGCGGTCAGAAGAAAAGCCGGATATCCGTTTTCCTGCCTGCGCCATAAAAGTGGCTGCCTTCAAAATAAGAGCATCGAACGCGGAGTGTATGAAGGCATTTCCGGCAAAATATTGATCATTTTTTAAACAAATGATCATTTTCTGTAGCTTCATTTGTTCTCCAGAAGGTTTGAAACCTCGAAACGAAAATGATGGCGGGATGTTTCACCATCAAATTAGTTTTTAGTTTAGTTTAAAACTAACGTGTGGAAATAATTCATCCTTTTGGCGCCGTATTGTCTCCTCACGAATGATCTTTATTACATGTTTTTCTCCTCATCAACAGAAAACTCATTTTTTACTGGTGTTAAATAGTGGTTTCTAAATCTCTGGTAATTCTGACAAATGTGAAGGTTTTTTGTTACTGCTGCGCTCAGAGGAGAGAAAAAGATCACAAAACTCACAAAAACACAGATTAAAAATCTAAATTTTCCACAGCTGTAATTATGAAAGTCAACATTTGCAGCTAGTTCATTCTGCTGGGTGACAGGTGGTGGTTAGGCTCCGCCCCGCTCCGCTGGGTGGTGGTGGTTAGGCTCCGCCCCACTCTGCTGGGTGACAGGTGGTGGTGGTTAGGCTCCGCCCCACTCTGCTGGGTGGTGGTGGTTAGGCTCCGCCCCGCTCCGCTGGGTGGTGGTGGTTAGGCTCCGCCCCGCTCTGCTGGGTGGTTAGGCTCCGCCCCCTCTGCTGGTTGTTGGTGGTTAGGCTCCGCCCCGCTGGTTGTTGGTGGTTAGGCTCCGCCCACTGGGTGGTGGTGGTTAGGCTCCGCCCTGCTCCGCTGGGTGTGGTGGTTAGGCTCCGCCCGCTGGTTGGTGGTGGTTAGGCTCCGCCCCGCTCTGCTGGGTGGTGGTGGTTAGGCTCCGCCCCGCTCTGCTGGGTGGTTAGGCTCCGCCCTGCTCCGCTGGGTGGTGGTGGTTAGGCTCCGCCCCGCTCTGCTGGGTGGTTAGGCTCCGCCCCGCTGGTTGGTGGTGGTTAGGCTCCGCCCCGCTCCGCTGGGTGGTGGTGGTTAGGCTCCGCCCCGCTCTGCTGGGTGGTTAGGCCCCGCCCCGCTCCGCTGGGTGGTGCTTCTGCTGATGGATCCTCAGGTTCTGCCGCCCAGCGAACCTCTTCCCGCAGTGCTGGCAGGCGAAGGGCCGCTCGCCCGTGTGGACGCTCTGGTGCGTCTTCAGGTGCCCCGACTGCGTGAAGCGTTTGCCACACTGGGGGCAGCTGTACGGGCGCTCGCCCGTGTGCACGCGCATGTGCGTCTCCAGGCTCCGGGACGACGTGAAGCCTTTCCTGCAGCAGCTGCAGACGAAGCGCCGGTCCCTGCAGTGCTGGTTCTGGTCCAGAGGACCGGCCCAGGAGCCGCCCGGGCCCAGCGCCGGCAGACGGGAGCCGGGAGCGCCCGGCGGGCCGGCGCGGTCCAGGCGGAGCTCGGCTCCACGTCTGGGTCGGAGCGCTGGGCGCTGGTCACAGACGCACCTCGCCTCTCCTGAGACGGGCCTCGTCCCAGAACCCCCAGGAGCGCACGTGTGGGGGAACCCGGAGCACCGGTGGACCGATGCTGAAGGGCGCTCGGCTCCCATGGCGCCGTGTCCACGCCAGGGCTCGTCCTCATCCTGGAGGCTCCTCCCTTTGGGTCGTCACCAACCAGGAAGTGCGGTTCTGCTCCTTCAGAACCAGCAGAACTCAGATCAACATCAACCAGGCAGGAGGCCCCTGAAGGTTCTGTCTTACCTTCTTCTCTGGTGAGCAGCTTGTCGTCGTCTTCTGTCTTTATGCTTCTCTGCTCCATCCCATCCTGATCACCAGCCGCTTCCGCACCACCCGCAGGTGAATCCTGAGGAGCAGACAGAACCGGATGAGCCAGAAGTTCTGGAACGCGGTGGAACACCAGGCGCAACAGCTCCTTCATCGCTCACATCTTCGCCTGCAGGCGGCGCTGTCGACACCCGCACGCGTCCGTTTCTCCTGCGGTTACTTTTGGGCTGCGGGGCTCCAGAGGAAGCGCTGCAATCTGGGTGAAAAACGTCACGTCTCAGACCAGACTGGGGGGGGGGGCTGCAGGCTGAAAGCACAACTCCGCCTCACCCTCACCTGGGCCGCCGTCCCGGTGTCCCCGCGCCACCAAGTCCTGCATGAGCTCCAGCTTCCTCCGCAGCGCCTGGTTCTCTGCGTGGCTGCGGCGGATCTCCAGCTGCAACACGGCGCAGCTGTCGTCCAGCAGCTCGCAGATCTCCGCCACGGCCGCTCGGCTCAGCGCCTCCATGATGGACGTCAGCTGAGACCGAAACGCCGCGAAGCGCGTCATCCCGACGGGAAGCGGGTAAACGAGGCCGCAGGTCCGGGGAGAGCAGCCCCGGCGGCGGGCAGGGCGATGGTCCGGCGGCGGGCAGGGCGATGGTCCGGCGGGCAGGGCGACGGTCCGGCGGCGGCAGGGCGACGGTCCGGCGGCGGGCAGGGCGATGGTCCGGCGGGCAGGGCGATGGTCCGGCGGGCAGGGCGACGGTCCGGCGGGTTCAGCCCAAGAATGACGAGCGTCGCTGTTGTTGTTGTTATTGCTGCTGTGCGGTCACTTCCGCCTCCCAGTCCTCGTGTGGAGAACAACTTCCGTTAAGCCTCTTCTTCTTCTCTTTCACAATAAAAGAGGGTATTCTAAGGGTTTGGGCATGTTGACATGACGCTCCACAAGCAGGACCAAACTCGGCTTCCATTGAAGTTTGTGAAAGAAGATCAACTAATTCGCCACCGTCACCACAGACGGTGATTCCAGAAAACCGTATTCCCGCCCTTTCACGCCGAAATCAGATCAAAACACAATTCTAAAGATCAAAGCGCCAAAAAGGGTTTGATGCGTCAAATGAGCTGAGTGTTACGTTGGGTTTCACCTGCCTACATCACTGCTGGCGAGTAACTACAGTCGACTACAGACAACTACCGACAGAAAACAAACTACAGCTAGACTGTTGCGCATAAATACGTCCGTCGAATTCACCAAATTCCATAAAAACTGAACTCTCGACATTGTTGAGTGCTTTTGGCCGACGCTCCTGAATGCAGCATTTCAGACCATTGTCGGTGTATTTTCCTACGGTCCTTAAACGCATCGCCAGGGGCGGTTTCCATAGAAACCAAATTCACTGAGAGACAAGATGGTTTTCAGTAAGTTCGCAACCGCACATGTAACCGCAATAATCTCCGTTATCTGCGTTTCTACAAGATCTGTCATACGTTTTTGATACGTTTTTGCCGAATTGTAATTTATTTTTGCTAACGTGTGTTAGCTAACAGGCGATAGCAGCAAGTATTAGCACCAAGTGACAGATTTAGTTAAAAATGTTGAAAAGATGATTGACTAACTACTCCAAACACTCCTACCGTTAAAATGTGTTGTTATTGCCTTATTTTTTTAACTTTCACCGATATAATTCGCTAATTTGGCTTAGCCAGAGGCTAACCTTAAAACTTGTAGCCATGTTTTCATCAAATATCACAATTGTCTTAATAATCGTGATATTTCTCATATTTAGTTATCTCGACTTATTACAAGGATGTCGTGTTTTATGTCAACTGGAAATGTTTCGTTTTGCTGAATGTCGTTTCATTCCACACGAGTGTAAAGATCCCAACAGTTTGTGCTCCTGTTGTTGTTGTTGTTGTTGTTGTTGTTGACGCGGCGCTGCAGTCACAGAGGAAATGATCCGCACGCGGGCCGAGCATAACGACAAAGAGATCTGTTCTTTGGAGGAAGTTTCTCTGCACCAGCAGAACATTGAGAAGATCGAGCACCTGGACCGGTGGTGCAGGAACCTGAAGATCCTGTACCTGCAGAACAACCTGATCCCCAGGATGGGTGAGGCTGGACCCCAGCACGTCTACCACACCTGGGAGGGTCTTCCTGCTGAGATCTGGAAGGTCATGAGATGATTCCTCTTTGTTGATCTTCCAGAGAACCTTGGTCACCTGAAGAAGCTGCAGTATTTGAACCTGGCCTTGAACAACATTGAGGTCATTGAAAACCTGGAAGGTCAGTAGGCAGCTCCCTGTCCAGGGACAGGAGGAAGACTCCGTCTGCACCGCAGGATGAAGATCAAAGCTACAGTCTCTATGCTAGCGGAGCTAATGCTCACAGTTAGGACAGGATCAGCTAACCTTTAGCATTGTCTTAGCTTGGCTTCACAGCTCAGAGAAGGTTCCGTTGATCCCTCCTTGTCCTGTTGTCTCCAGGCTGTGAGAGCCTGGAGAAGCTGGATCTGACGGTGAACTTTGTGGGACGCCTGAGCAGCGTGGAGCGTCTGAAGCACAACCCCCACCTGACGGAGTTGTTCCTGGTGGGGAACCCCTGCACAAAGTTCCAGGGCTACAGGGAGTACGTGGTTGACCCTCCCCCAGCTGAAGGTGAGTCCAGAGCAGGAGGCCTGGAAGTCGACCTTCAGGTGAGGAGCTGGTCTCCTGGACGCCTCCACCTGGAGAAGTTCTGACTGACTGTGTGTCATCAGTGGCTGGATGGAGCAAAGATCAGCCGGTCCGAGCGGATCCGAGCCTGTCAGAGGATGGAGGAGCTAAAGGGGGGGCTCCAGGAGCAGGAGAGGAACATGTGAGGAGGAGGCAACGTGAAAGACAGGAAGCACACATCAAGGAGAGCAGGGGGGTCACCAGCACGCCGTGAGTGTACTTCCTGTTCAGTTGTGAGTTCTTACTGACGGACTCTGGACCAGAACCAGCCCTTCAGAGCAGGAGCTGCCCGCAGGTGCTCCGGGGGGGGGGCGAAGCCTCGGTCCAGACTGACCCCTGCTGCTTGTGTGCAGGCTCTGGGTGCAGGAGAACCAGGAGGAGATCCCGGCCTGGAAGACCGGTTCTGGAACACACCCTGCGAGTTCAGCCCAGAGTCTCGTGTGGAGGCTCATCGTCACCTGGAGGAGAAACAGAGGGCGGAGGAGTGAGTGGCGTTCCAAACGTTAGCGGGCCGGTCCTGCAGCACCGCCCCAGGGCGGCCACACGGTGGCGCCGTCACAGCGGCGCTGCTTCTTCTGTCGTCAGAGACGTCCACCTGAGTCTTCCTCAGCTCTGCTCCTCATGAGCAGAGCTGAGGAAGACTCAGGTGATTCACTGAGCTGCTGCAGCAGCCTGAGGTTCTGAAGCTGGAACCGGGGTTCCAGCTCTCCACAGTTAATGGCTCAGGTGATTCACAGCCCCCACCTGAGTGATGCACCACGTGCTGAGGCTCAGGTGATTCACAGCTCAGGGAGGCCTTCATCAGACATCATGACGCTTGATTTGTTGCTCCGCTCAGGAGGGACAGAACCGTTAGCAGCACGTTCTGGCTGCAGGTTCTGCTGGGACAAAGCTTCAGAACCTCTGCGTCCTCTGGACCCCCACAGGGGGCATCAGCTGGTGGTGGACTGACTCAGCACCTGGTTGTTCGGGTCAGTTAATGTTCTAATGAGAGCTGATGCGGAGGTGGCTGGAACAGAGGTGTTAATGAGGTGCTGCTCCCTCCCTCCATCATCCCTCCCTCTCTCTCGCTCTGTCTGTGGAGGGAGGGATGGAGGGATGGTGGTGGAGGGATGGTGGAGGGATGGAGGGATGGTGATGGAGGGATGGTGGAGGGATGATGATGGAGGGATGATGGTGGAGGGATGGTGATGGAGGGATGATGATGGAGGGATGGTGGAGGGATGATGGAGGGATGGAGGGATGGTGGTGGAGGGATGGTGGAGGTGGT
>NC_042306.1:15249062-15310265 GCF_901000725.2 Takifugu rubripes | reverse complement strand
AGCTGAGAGGAGCATCATGAGGAGCTGAGAGGAGCATCATGAGGAGATGAGAGGAGCATCATGAGGAGCATCTGGGAGCGAGAGGAGCATGAGCGGAGCGAGGGCTCATGAGGAGCATCAGAGGAGCATCATGAGGAGCTGAGAGGAGCATCATGAGGAGCATCATGAAGAGCTGAGAGGAGCATCATGAGGAGCTGAGAGGAGCTCATGAGGAGCTGAGAGGAGCATCATGAGGAGCATCATGAGAGGAGCATCATGAGGAGCTGAGAGGAGCATCATGAGGAGCTGAGAGGAGCATCATGAGGAGCATCATGAGGAGCTGAGAGGAGCATCATGAGGAGCTGAGAGGAGCATCATGAGGAGCATCGAGGAGCTGAGAGGAGCATCATGAGGAGCTGAGAGGAGCATCATGAGGAGCATCATGAAGAGCTGAGAGGAGCATCATGAGGAGCTGAGAGGAGCATCATGAGGAGCTGAGAGGAGCATCATGAGGAGCATCATGAGAGGAGCATCATGAGGAGCTGAGAGGAGCATCATGAGGAGCTGAGAGGAGCATCATGAGGAGCTGAGAGGAGCATCATGAGGAGCATCATGAAGAGCTGAGAGGAGCATCATGAGGAGCTGAGAGGAGCATCATGAGGAGCATCATGAGGAGCTGAGAGGAGCATCATGAGGAGCTGAGAGGAGCATCATGAGGAGCATCATGAGGAGCATCATGAGGAGCTGAGAGGAGCATCATGAGGAGCATCATGAGGAGCATCATGAGCTGAGAGGAGCATCATGAGGAGCTGAGAGGAGCATCATGAGGAGCATCATGAAGAGCTGAGAGGAGCATCATGAGGAGCTGAGAGGAGCATCATGAGGAGCTGAGAGGAGCATCATGAGGAGCTGAGAGGAGCATCATGAGGAGCTGAGAGGAGCATCATGAGGAGCTGAGAGGAGCATCATGAGGAGCATCATGAGGAGCTGAGAGGAGCATCATGAGGAGCTGAGAGGAGCATCATGAGGAGCATCAGGAGCATCATGAGGAGCTGAGAGGAGCATCATGAGGAGCTGAGAGGAGCATCATGAGGAGCATCATGAAGAGCTGAGAGGAGCATCATGAGGAGCTGAGAGGAGCATCATGAGGAGCTGAGAGGAGCATCATGAGGAGCATCATGAGAGGAGCATCATGAGGAGCTGAGAGGAGCATCATGAGGAGCATCATGAGCTGAGAGGAGCATCATGAGGAGCTGAGAGGAGCATCATGAGGAGCATCATGAAGAGCTGAGAGGAGCATCATGAGGAGCTGAGAGGAGCATCATGAGGAGCTGAGAGGAGCATCATGAGGAGCTGAGAGGAGCATCATGAGGAGCATCATGAGGAGCTGAGAGGAGCATCATGAGGAGCTGAGAGGAGCAACATGAGGAGCTGAGAGGAGCATCATGAGGAGCTGAGAGGAGCATCATGAGGAGCATCATGAGGAGCTGAGAGGAGCATCATGAGGAGCTGAGAGGAGCATCATGAGGAGCATCATGAGCTGCAGTACCAGGGGCGACCAGTGGTGGCAGCACTGACTCAGTTTAGGCACCAGTTCACCTCCATCTTCTCACCAGTTTATCAAACTGTATTTTTGAGGAGCCGTTCACCTGTGTCACCTGCTGGCCACCACCTGTCTGATGCACGTCTGTGTCTGGTGCAGATCACCCAGAGAGGAAGAGCGACCTGAGGGTCTGTGACGACTCCACCTGCCGCTTCGGCGGCGTCTGCAGAGACGACGGCGCTCAGCTCAGATGTGTGTCAGTTTCAGGTAGGAACCGTGGTCACATGATGGTTGGCATGGTTAGGATGTCAGGTCCAGACCATAAAGGACAGCCCGGCCCAGCCCGGTCCAGTCCGGTCCAGTCTGGTCCAGCCTGGTCGAGTCTGGTCCAGTCTGGCCCAGTCTGGTCCAGTCCGGTCCAGTCTGGTCCAGACCAGTTAAAGGACAGTCCGGCCCAGCCCGGTCCAGCCTGGTCCAGCCTGGTCGAGTCTGGTCCAGTCTGGTCCAGTCCGGTCCAGTCTGGTCCAGCCTGGTCCAGTCTGGTCCAGCCTGGTCGAGTCTGGTCCAGTCCGGTCCAGTCCGGTCTAGTCCGGTCCAGTCTGGTCCAGCCTGGTCGAGTCTGGTCCAGTCTGGTCCAGTCCGGTCCAGTCTGGTCCAGCCTGGTCGAGTCTGGTCCAGTCTGGCCCAGTCCGGTCTGGTCCAGTCCAGTCTGGTCCAGTCCAATCCGGTCCAATCTGGCTGGTCCAGTCCAATCCGGTCCAGTCTGGCCGGTCCAGTCTGGTCCAGTCCGGTCTGGTCCAGTCCAGTCTGGTCCAGTCCAATCCGGTCCAATCTGGCTGGTCCAGTCCAATCCGGTCCAGTCTGGCCGGTCCAGTCTGGTCCAGTCCGGTCCAGCCTGGTCGAGTCTGGTCCAGTCCGGTCCGGTCCAGTCCGGTCCGGTCCATTCCTGTCCAGTCCGGTCCAGTCCGGTCCGGTCCAGTCCGGTCATCAGTTTGTGATATTGGTTCCACTTCTGTGTTTTGGCGCCCTCTTGTGGCCAGGCCGAGTTATTTTGACCTTTGGTTTGTGAAAGAACATTTGGAACCGCAGGACGTGAACTGGTCCCAGAACACCTGTGTCTCTGTCCACAGTGTCACAAACACTACGTCCCCGTGTGCGGCTCCAACGGGGACACCTACCAGAACGAGTGCTACAGGCAGCAGGCAGCCTGCAAGCAGCAGCGGCTCATCTCCAGGGTGTCTGAGGGGCCCTGCTCTGTGGGTGGGTGTCACAGCACTAACTCCTCCCAGGTGGGCGGGGTCAAGCAGTCAGGTGGGCGGGGTCAGAAAGGCAGGAGGAAAGGGTCAAGCAGTCAGGTGGGCAGGGTCAGACAGGCAGGAGGACAGGGACAAGCAGTCAGGTGGGCGGGGTCAGACAGGCAGGAGGACAGGGCCAAGCAGTCAGGTGGGCGGGGTCAGACAGGCAGGAGGGCAGTCCAGGGGGTGGAGTCAGACCGTCAAGAGGACAGTCCAGGGGGCGGGGTCAGACAGACAGGATAGTAGTCCAGGGGGTGGAGTCAGAGCGTCAGGAGGACAGTCCAGGGGGTTTGGCCAGACAGACAGGATGGTAGTCCAGGGGGTGGAGTCAGACAGACAGGAGGGTAGTCCAGGGGGTGGAGTCAGACTGTCAAGAGGGCAGTCCAGGGGGGCGTGTCCAAAAGACAGGAGGGTAGTCCAGGGGGTGGAGTCAGACCGTCAAGAGGGCAGTCCAGGGGGCGTGGCCAGAAAGACAGGAGGGTCGTCCAGAGGGTGGAGTCAGACAGACAGGAGGGTAGACCAGGGGGCGGGTCAAGGCGCAGCAGGTGGGCTCCTGTCCCAGGTCAAATAAAAGCGTTGTTCTTGTGTCTTCACAGATCCAGGATCAGGCTCTGGAGATGGTGACGGTGAGTTTAGAGCGTCTGACCAGTGCTGACGCCTCAGTGAAGCCGCCGGGGGTCAGAGGAAGACCAGCGGTCACCAAAATAAAAGCACATCGGCCATTTCTTGACAGGTTTTCTTTACCTGTGCTCACAGATGACGAGGGTTCTGCTCCTGACGTGGGGAAGAAGTTCACCAAGTGCAGCACCTGTAAATACGGAGCGGAGTGTGACGAGGACTCTGAAGACGTCTGGTGAGCAAATGCTGCTACATGCTAGCAGTCATCAGGTTCACCTGTGCCAGGACGCTCACACCTGCTGCTGCCTGATTACAGGTGTATATGTAACATCGACTGCAGCGGCCACAACGAAAACCCCGTTTGTGCCACTGACGGGAACTCCTACAACAACCCGTGTCTGGTCCGAGAAGCATCCTGCATGAAACAAGAGCAGATCGACGTCAAACACCTGGGCAGGTGTACAGGTGAGAAGCATCATAAGCACGATGGCGTGATCCTCTAACCCCGCCCCCTTCTTGATCCTGTAGCCAGAGCAGAAGCCCCGCCTCTTTCAGATACTGTAGCCAGAGCAGAAGTCCCGCCCCTTCCGGATCCTGTATCCAGAGCAGAAGCCCCGCCCCTTCCTGATCCTGTAGCCAGAGCAGAAGCCCCGCCCCTTCCTGATCCTGCAGCCAGATAGAAGCCCTGCCCCTTCCGGATCCTGTAGCCAGAGCAGAAGCCCCTCCCCTTCCTGATCCTGTAGCCAGAGCAGAAGCCCCGCCCCTTCCTGATCCTGCAGCCAGATAGAAGCCCTGCCCCTTCCGGATCCTGTATCCAGAGCAGAAGCCCCGCCCCTTCCTGATCCTGTAGCCAGAGCAGAAGCCCCTCCCCTTCCTGATCCTGTAGCCAGAGCAGAAGCCCCGCCCCTTCCTGATCCTGCAGCCAGATAGAAGCCCTGCCCCTTCCGGATCCTGTATCCAGAGCAGAAGCCCCGCCCCTTCCTGATCCTGTAGCCAGAGCAGAAGCCCCGCCCCTTCCTGATCCTGCAGCCAGATAGAAGCCCTGCCCCTTCCTGATCCTGTAGCCAGAGCAGAAGCCCCGCCCCTTCCTGATCCTGTAGCCAGAGCAGAAGCCCCGCCCCTTCCTGATCCTGTAGCCAGAGCAGAAGCCCCGCCCCTTCCTGATCCTGCAGCCAGAGCAGAAGCCCCGCCCCCTCCAGGGTGGCTGCTGACTCCTTGTTCCTCCACAGCTGATAAAGACAAACTGGGGAAAGATGACAGCAGCACCTTCAAAGGCTCCTTCGGTGAGGAAGCAGCTCCACCCTGATGACGATGATGCTACTAACATGCTAACATGTGATCGCGGGTGAGATGACCTGGTCTTGTGTTCACCATCAGATACGACAGGCCTGGACCACAGTGACGGCTTCTACGCCGGGATGCCCCTCCCCTGCTCGGACAGCCATGCTAGCTTCTGTGTCCATGGGGAGTGTGAGGTCAGACAAGGCGTGGCCACCTGCAGGTGCGTGGCTGCCTGCGCTGACGCTAGTCTCGCTAACACAGGGCTAACTTTGCCTGAACGCATGCTGTCTGTGTGTGTGACGCAGGTGTGATGCAGGGTACAAAGGTGTTCAGTGTAACGAGCCTCAGGAGTTCAACATCCTCTACGTGGTCCCCAGTGGACAGAAGCTCCACTATATCCTCATCGCCGCCATCATCGGCGCCGTGCAGATCGCCATCATCGTCGCCGTGGTGATGTGCATCACAAGGTGGGAGCCGTTAATTGAGCCTGGCCTCGTTAGCATTGAGCCTGGTCTCGTTAGCATTGAGCCTGGCCTCGTTAGCATTGAGCTTGGTCTCGTTAGCATTGAGCCTGGTCTCGTTAGCATTGAGCCTGGCCTCGTTAGCATTGAGCCTGGTCTCGTTAGCATTGAGCCTGGTCTCGTTAGCATTGAGCCTGGCCTCGTTAGCATTGAGCCTGGCCTCGTTAGCATTGAGCTTGGTCTCGTTAGCGCCTGGACGCTCAAACGTGTGTCTGACGTTTTTGTCTCTCCAGGAAGTGTCCGAAGAACACCAGGGGGCGCCGACACAAACAAAACCTCGGACACTTTTCCTCGGACACAAACTCCAGGATGGTTTAGCCGTTTCGGGCTTTTTGATAAATTTTTACACCATGACATTTTTTAACGATAAATGTGTCGTGTTAATCTTTAAACATCAACGTTAAGGAGCGCGCTAACGTCAGGGGCCTTTTTCCTGACCGTTCCTGACTTTAGAATGTGCTTTTAGCGCTGGCGTCATGGCAACCAGCCGCTGCTGAGCGCCAGCGCTAAGGTGTCCACGTTGCTGTTTCAACAAGATAATAGCGTCGTCTTGTTAGCATTTCACAATAAGAGCACATGCACTCACTTTAATGCAGTGACGGTTAAAAATTGTTAAATCCTGAATCCTAAAATGAATTTGTGTTTATTCTTACACTTATTTCCACGCCAGAGTTTCCATGATCAGTTCATGTTTTCATTCCTTCATAATTCATTCATTCATGTGCTCTTATTGTGAAACATTGTCTGTAGGTCTTTTTTCTTTCGGACGTTGTTTTTCTGGTTAACGTATATCTGCATGGGTTGTGAAAACGCTGTCTCGTGTTGTAGTTTCAACTTTTTAAAACGCTGATTTGAAGCTCAGAAAAGATGATGAAGAAAGAGACAAAAGCAAATTTATTTTGGTTTTATGGGTTCAGACGATAGACGAAAGTTTTAGAACTGAATTTAGACTCTAGGAATGTAAAACTCCGTCATCAAGATAAATTATTTATTGGGATTGTTTTTGTGATAAAACATTAGTTTATCAAGCATCAACAGCCATCACTTTTAAATGCTAAAGCATTAGCATTAAAAACATCAAAGGAGGTGATGCATTTAGGTCCTACGTGGACAGACTTGGAGTTGAGACGGTCTGTAGTTTGTCTTTATTTGTGTGTTTTTCCAAAGCTGATGCTGACGGACCAAAGCTAACGTTAGCACGCTATTAAAGCCGAGTATAGGGGGATGAATGTTAGCTGGATGAGAGCAAAAAGAGGCGTGGCTACTTATGCTTTGTTTCTCTGAACACTGGTATCGGTGGCGGTTGGAGGGCAGCGGTGGCGGCCGTGTCCGTGGAGGTTAACCAAAGGCAGCTCTTTATCGCCCCCGCTGGCTGCTGACAGCATTGCTAGCATGCTGCTGCCTGACAGGAAGTGATGGAAAAGAACAACTCAAAGGAAAAATGTGATCTGCTGATCTTTATATCTGCCAGGTTTGATGTTTGTTATGTCACACTGAAGCTCCGCCCAGTCCCACACGGCTCCAGATGACATCATCACTCCAACGTGGCCACGCCCACGGTCATCAACTCGTGTCAATCCCGCAGTTTCCTGGGTAACCGCTGCACATCTTGATGCTGCGACTGTTGCAGTTTGCTAACATTAGCTCTTAGCAGAGTTCCGGGAGTTAGCCGTAGCTCCATCAGAGCTAGCGAGGCTTGTTTTGCGGATCAGGAGGAGCAAATGATCCAAATTAGCACTCGGTGTTGTCGTCACTTATAATTTCTTCATGATTATTGTCCCTCTTGGATATTAGAACATGATTAATAACCTGTTTGTTTACCTGGCAGCTAACATCATCTCGTACTTATTATTTGTATTCTACATCAAAGACCTGACAAACCTCATTTAAGGGTTCATGATGCTAATTTGGGCATTTAGCCTCCTATTAGCTTCCTTTGTCCCAGCTGATAATTGTGAACATCGCAGTTGATGCTTCGTGACCCGCGGCGGAGGTTAGCATCGATCCTCTCTTCTGTCATTTCCTGCGATGGACGGCGTCTCTGTAGCGTTAGCAGTCGTCGTTTTAATTTGTCCATCACAGCTGCAAGTTTGCTAAATGTGTAAAATGTGTTGGCTAATATCCTGCATGTGGTCTTTGGGAGGCTGCGGTTCCTGTCTGCCAAAATAAAAAGACTTTTTTATGTCCATAAATGGTTGAAACGAGTCCTCGTCTGTCACTTCCTGTCAACCTCAGATTTATCTAATGTTTAGGATCCGCAGCAGCCATCAAAGAACGAGGTAGCCTGATGCTAACGGGAGCGTTTCTGACCGATTATCAGAACGTTTCAGATGCAGAGCAAAGGTCACGTGTCTGTAGGGGGCGTGGCCTACAGCAAATATAGGCGGTGACGTGTCTGAGTGTGTGTCGCAGCTGTTGGCCTCAGCGGGCCTCACTAGAGTGCAAATCTTGTGTTCAGTCATGTGAAGGCACCAGGTGATCTTCTGGGTTCAGGTCTGGAGGTGGAACCAGATCAAAGGTCTCCAGCTGACCCGGGAGAGCTGCTCCAAATAAATCCCCACTGCGTCAGACGCTATAAAGAGCTCCACATCGGCGTCGTTGATCCCACCCGAGGGTTCCGTAATCTGACGGGACAACTGGTCTGATCTGCTGCTGACCAACGGGTCCCGCAGCTGCTCGCACCAGGACCCGCGTCCTCCCAGACACCATCAAACTGGGAATGCTGGTGCAAAGACGTGCTCCACATTCCCCCAGCGGAGATCATCGGGAAGGATCGGAATAACGCGGGCGGCAGAGTCCTGGATGGGGCTTTCCGTCCTCGCCCAAATGTCAGAGTGTCTCCTTACGCTGTATTTTAGGCCTCGTGTGTTGACCCCCCCCCTTCTAAAACGGGAGTGGGCGGAGTCTGCCCCCCGGTCCTGTCCCAGACCTGAGCCCGGCTCATCTGACCTCCTCAGTCCCCGAACCACACAGAACATCTTCCCTCTTTAGGAGCCACCATGGATCAGCACAAGTTCCAAAAAGCAGGTGTCCAGGAGCCGCTGGAGATCGTCGGGGTGGAGGACGAGGCGGGGAACCCCATCAGCGCCCTCACCATCCTGTCGCTGCTGGAGCGCGTCGCCGGCATCATCGACAACGTGCAGTCCAGCCAGCAGCGCATGGAGGAGCGGCAGCTGGAGCTGGAGAACAACATCAGGAGCGTCCAGGGCGACGTCCTGAAGCTGGCCAAGGACCACGGCGACACCAGCAGCACCGTGGAGAAGCTCCTGCAGAAGACCCGCAAGGTCAGCGCCAACGTCAAGGACGTCCGCACGCGCGTGGAGAAGCAGAACGTCCGCGTGAAGAAGGTGGAGTCCACTCAGGACGAGCTGCTGACCCGCAACAAGTTCCGGGTTGTCATTTACCAGGTAGGAACCTTCTCAGCCCTGAGAACCACCCGGTGCTCCACCACCACTCACAAACACAGAGCAACATCTGGGACACATCAGGAGGGCTCCGCCCACACTTCCTGCACCCAGAACTACCCCCCAAGACAGGTGGACACAGCAGAACCACTGAGTCCTCTGGTAGGGGCAAAATAGGCCTGGGAGGACTGGGCGTCATCGGAGCCTCCACCCAGGGAGGAAGGTTCCCCAGAGTGGGTCAACCCGGGTCGGGAATTAATGGTAAACACACAACAGGAAGTGGATCACCTGTTGGTCCGACTGGTGGTGGAGGTTCCACAGGTGTGAAGCTGAGACAGGAGTTGAGATACTGAACAGAAATCAGGAGGCAACACACACACACACACACACGCACACACACACACACACACACACACACACACGCACACACACACACGCACACACACACACACACACACACATACTCACCCACCCACCCTTTGGGGTCCCGGTCCGGTTTCAGGGCCCCCAGCTGCTGGTTATTCTCGGACCTCCCCTCTTCTCCTAATATGGACCTTCAGCTGTGGTTTCAGCAGGAAGCTGCTGGAGCTTCCCTGTGTTTGCACCATCTCCACAATCAATGGAGCTTCTGCTGCTCCTCGTTCGGACCAGATGGTCCATGGTCCCACTCCTCTGTCTCTGGTTTGAATGGTGAACTTTGGCTCCTAAGATGTTTGGTTCTGGTCTTTGAGCAGATGGTTTATTGTGTTCTGTGACTGCAGGGTGAGAAGGAGGTCCCCTCCGTGGCTGTCACCAAGTGTCCTAAAGGAGTCAGCCTGGAGGGGCTGGAGATGGAGCCTGACTCCTACGACGTCCCCGCTGACCTCTCCTCCGATGAGGAGTACCTGAGCGTGGAGGAGGCCGACCCGTCACGGACCACTCGCATCAAGAGATCCATGGCCAAGGGTACGGAGAGCCTAAAGGCCGCGTTCTCCAAGGAGAACATGACCAAGACCAAAGACAACCTGGGCACCAAGTTCCACAACCTGGGGGAGAAAGTGATGCCCCCCGAGAGGCGGGACAAGATGCACCAGGCTGGCGAGCGGCTGAAGGAGAACATCGCCAAGAGGGCGCCGAGCAAAGACACCTTCCGCATCAAGCTGAAGAAGGAGCGAGCGGTGGCGGAGGGTCAGGAGGGCGCCGAGGTCCAGGAGCCCGCGGCCTCCCCAGGGGTCACCTACACCGAGGTCGCCGCGGAAACCAAGAGGGAGGGCCCTGTCGAGGAGGTCGCCGCCACTCGGATAGGAGAGTAGGATTGGTGGATCAGACGGGAAGGGGCGGAGCCTCGGGATTCAGGAAGTCAGTCTGTGATTGGTTGACCCTGACGAAAGATTTTGATTGGTCGATAGAAAATTACCTGTGAGTAATGACGATTAAGTATTTTACCTAAAATGTTTTCATCGTGGAAAAGGGTTGATGCTCTTCAACCTTTAATTTGCATTTAAAGCAAGATTCCGACAAAAATATCCCCCTTACTAACGAGCAGATTACTGGTGTTAAATTAAAGAATTGGGGGACACGTTTGAGGAGACTCTTCCTGTTTTGATGATTTATTCAGGTGAGATTTGAGAGTCTGAAGATTATTTGCACAAATGTTAAAGTTTGGGAAGGAAAACGAAGGTGGGCGTTTCCATGGTAACGAGAGTTGGGAGGGAGCGTGAGCAGGACCCTGTGAGCCTGGTGGGGGAGCCTGGCCGAGGCCGGGCTGCAACTGTACAACCCATCAACCCTCGCGAGCTGTGCTGTCCTCCGACGGACTGACAGACAGGAACAGGAAGTTGTGGGTCCGAAGCTTCGGCGCCTTTTAGCCTGCTGACTTTTGTGGTGGTTTTCAGTGTTTTAAAGTTCTGGGAACGTTCTGATGTCACAAATGTGACCAGGATCATCTCAGAAGTGCTCTTTCCTGCAGACGCGCGTGTCTTATTTTGAAATGTTCACTTCCTGCTTTGTTTCTATCACTTTATATCACATCTTCTTTCACTCGGTCGTTATTTTACAAGCGTTATTTTCACCTGTGAACTGGATGAAGACACAACAACCTGGACTGTTTATGTATTTATAATTCATAAATGATGTTTAAAACTCTCGTCTGTGCTTCATTTTCTCTCGGACTTTGCAGGATTTTGTGGTCTGGACCAGTTTGGAGTAAACGTGGACGTGCTCCTCACGTCCGTCAGCTGTTCCCTCTAATTTTAGCCGCTTTGTGGATCCTTCACCAAACTAGGACAGGTGCCGCGCTGAGGCCCGTCAGCGGCGCCACGCTGCCTGGTCGCCATGACGACCGTAGCTGGAGAGCAAACTTAGACCTGTTGCTGCTGTTGAGACAGTGCTGACTCAGCAGTAATGAATGATGACTCAGCACAACCGCCCCCGTGTGAACATGTCAGCATCCCATAACTGAATGCAAATCCCTGGAGAGGAATAACGGAACATACGATCCATCAGATTAATCTCTGGTTTCACCTCCATGTTTAGAAACTCGCTGATTGAAGAGACCGTTGGAGCTCCGGTGGCTTCCTTTCACGCAGGCGCTAAATTCTGCTAATGTCTAGAGGTCAGAGAGGCTCGCTCGCATATTCCTTGGATTAAAGTCTGGAGTTGACAACAATAATGACATTATCGTGTAGCACTGGAAGCTAATGAGGGTGGGGGACACCTCAGCAAAGCTGTCACCGATATTCAAGTCCAAGGAAATGTTACCAAAAAGAACGAAAGCTGGACAAAAATGGCAAACGGTGATGAAACGGTGAACGATGATGGTCTGTAGCGCATGTGATGATGATAAATGTGTTCATTTACTACAGAACACGGGTTTAATCGGGAGGATAAAAGCTTTTTCTTTGTTCTTTCTGTGAAAGTAAATTCCCAATCTCAAGTCCGAGGAACGTCGACTTTTAATCTGAAAGACCGGAAACACTCGCGTCGATGAGCGGAAGTGCGTGGACCCCAGAGCTAACAGCGCTACCAGCGCTACCAGATTGTCGAGCAAGAAAATGGAAGTTTCGCTTGGTGACAATAATAATTAATAATTTTACGTTTTTTGAAGTGTAAATATCGCGTCCGGCCCTCATCCTGATTACTTTAGCAATCAACGCTAGCAGCTAACGCTAGCAGCCTGTTAGCGTTAGCTGCTAGCGTTAGCTGTCGTTGCTTGACAACAAAAGCGCAACAAGCCGCAGGTTCGTTGTGTTGTGGAAGCTGTTGGAGGTTCGACGATGGCGGAAGATGGAAGACGAGCCGATGGCGAGGACCGCGGCCCCGGGGCGGCTTACGGCGGCTTCGCTGTGATGGAAGGGTTGCTGGAAAAGCTGAAGCTGCTGGATTATGAGGAGCAGGTTCTGGCGAAGCACAACAGCGCGAAGAGTCTGTCGAGGTAGGACAGAGCCTGATGGCAGCACCGTGGGTTCCTCAGCAGCCAGCACAGCACCATGATCTCCAGATGTTGGTTCCTGATGTTCTGACCTCTGTGTTCCTGCTCCAGACATTACTTTGTGTCCAGTCCTCACATCGGGTCCAACCCAGGAGAACAGTTCTACTTGTTCACCATCACGGCTGCCTGGCTCATCAACACGGCGGGGCGGCCGTTCCCTGAACCTCTGGAGTACGACGAACCCACCACCACCGTGTCCAACATCCTGGCAGAACTTCGGGCGTTTGTAAGTGACGCGAAGCTTCAGATCTGCTGAACACACACACACACACACACACACACACACACACACACACACACACACACACACACACACCTGACGTGACCTCTCTGCTCTCTCAGGGTGTTAAAGTGGATTTCCCCCCCTCCAAACTGAAGTCCGGTTCTGGGGAACATGTCTGCTTTGTGTTGGACCGCCTGGCTGAGGAGGCCCTGAAGCGGACGGGCTTCTCCTTCAGGAGGTACCGTCCCTGCGTGCACGTGCACGTGCACCTGCACGTGGGAGTTGTTGGAAACGAGGAGAAGCTGCAAATGTTCCCAAATGTTTCTTGTACCTGTGCACCACATGGGTTCCCTGGCCCATAAACAGGAAGTGTGCTGGTACCGGTAGATGGTGCTGCTGCGGCCTGGAACCATCAGTCACTTAACGTTTACGTTCTAAATCATTTTGAAGGTATTAACAAAAACATCAAAGGAATCTACGTATGGTGTGAAGTTGTGCAGGTTCAGATCTGAGGTCAGATGTGTTGGTGGAGCTTTACACCTCTGTCTAGCACCCACAGGTTACCGTGGCAACGGGCCTGAGCAGCTCACATCTTCTGGTTTTTGTAAAGTGGCACCAGCGTCCCGAAGGTTCAGACATCTTCTTCTTTATCTTTCTTCAGTGGTGACTTCCTGTTTTGTCTTTCTTCCTCTAGACCAAAATATCCCACAGAAACCACAGAAGAAGAGTCCATCGTGGAGGACGATGCCGAGCTCACACTCAGCCGAGCCGAGGAGGAGGCGATCGTAGGTTCCCGACTCTAACTGATGCTGTTGTGGTTTGTGTGTAGAGCAACAGGAAGTGTGTGTAGAGCAACAGGAAGTGTGTGTAGAGCAACAGGAAGTGTGTGTAGAGCGACAGGAAGTGTGGGTAGAACAAGAGGAAGTGTGTGTAGAGCAACCGGAAGTGTGTAGAACAAGAGGAAGTGTGTGTAGGGCAACAGGAAGTGTGTGTAGAGCAACAGGAAGTGTGTGTAGAGCAACAGGAAGTGTGTGTACAGCAACAGGAAGTGTGTGTAGAGCAACAGGAAGTGTGTAGAACAACAGGAAGTGTGTGTAGAACAACAGGAAGTGTGTGTAGAGCAACAGGAAGTGTGTGTAGAGCAACAGGAAGTGTGTGTACAGCAACAGGAAGTGTGTGTAGAGCAACAGGAAGTGTGTAGAACAACAGGAAGTGTGTGTAGAGCAACAGGAAGTGTGTGTAGGGCAACAGGAAGTGTGTGTAGAGCAACAGGAAGTGTGGAGAACAATTGGAAGTGTGTGTAGAGCAACAGGAAGTGTGTGTAGAGCAACAGGAAGTGTGGAGAACAATTGGAAGTGTGTGTAGAGCAACAGGAAGTGTGTGTACAGCAACAGGAAGTGTGTGTAGAGCAACAGGAAGTGTGTAGAACAACAGGAAGTGTGTGTAGAGCAACAGGAAGTGTGTGTAGGGCAACAGGAAGTGTGTGTAGAGCAACAGGAAGTGTGGAGAACAATTGGAAGTGTGTGTAGAGCAACAGGAAGTGTGTGTAGAGCAACAGGAAGTGTGGAGAACAATTGGAAGTGTGTGTAGAGCAACAGGAAGTGTGTGTACAGCAACAGGAAGTGTGTGTACAGCAACAGGAAGTGTGTGTACAGCAACAGGAAGTGTGTAAAACAACAGGAAGTGTGTGATGCCGTCCAGCAGCACTTTTAGCTGCAGAACTGCTGCTGTTAGCATGACGTGGTGTGCCGCGCCCGTTAGCTCAGTGTTGTCATACATTAGCATGACGTCAGACGTGACTGGTGACGTGCTGTGTTTGGTGTCTGCAGGAGGCCGATGATGACGAGGACGTGCTGGACCTGGACACTCTGAAGCTCCAAACCAGCGTGAGTAGAGCTGCTGCTGAATGTGCACGTGGAGGGAGAACCTGGCGCCAGGACCAGGCAGCAGACTGAAGCTCTGCTCTGGCCTGACAGGAACCTGAAGGTGCCCTCAGAGCAGACGATGCTCCAGAGTCAGCAGGAGATGCAGCTGAATGGAACCTGGAGGTGGAACGAGTCCTGACGCAGCTCAGGGTCTCCACCAGGACCCACAACAAGGTCCAGCCTCAGTCCACGTTCAGGAACACCTGAATGACGAGAAAATGAGAATGTGTGTTGCTCTGCAGCAGTGGAGGAGCCACCTGGAGCAGATGCACCAGCACAACCAGGCAATCAGCTCCCTGACAGAGGACTCCAAGGTCTGCTGGGGGGTCCAGGGGGGGTCTGGGGGGGGTCCAGGGGTGTGTCTGGGGGGGTCCAGGGGGGTGTGTGTCTGGGGGGGTCCAGGGGGGGTGTCTGGGGGTGTGTCTGGGGGGGTCCAGGGGTGTGTCTGGGGGGGTGTCTGGGGGGGTGTCTGGGGGGGTCCAGGGGGTGTGTGTCTGGGGGTGTGTCTGGGGGGGGTCCAGGGGTGTGTGTCTGGGGGTGTGTGTCTGGGGTGTGTGTCTGGGGGGGGTCCAGGGGTGTGTGTCTGGGGGGGTCCAGGGGGTGTGTCTGGGGGGGGGGGTCTGGGGGTGTGTGTCTGGGGGGGTCCAGGGGTGTGTCTGGGGGGGTCCAGGGGTGTGTCTGGGGGGGGTCCAGGGTGTGTGTCTGGGGGGGGTGTCTGGGGGGGGTCCAGGGGTGTGTCTGGGGTGTGTGTCTGGGGGGGGTCCAGGGGTGTGTCTGGGGTGTGTGTCTGGGGGGTGTGTCTGGGGGGTGTGTCTGGGGGTGTTCACATCCATCTGTGTGTGTGTGTGTGTGTGGCCCAGAGCTTCCTGACCCGGCTGCAGCAGGACCTCAGTAAAGCTGTGGAGAAGGTGAGCAGCAGAGAGAAGTACATCAGCAAGCAGCTGGAGCCTCTGATCCAGGAGTACCGCAGCGTTCGGGCCAGACTCCAGCAGGTAAAGACCCCCCCCCAACATCTGGCCAACATCTGGCCCCACCTGCTCACACACCTGGACGTTGTCCTCCTGCAGGAGCAAGAGCGCTACCAGCAGACCAACGCACGAGTGATGGAGAAGAGGCTGGAGCTGAGGGAGGTGAGTGAAGGGATCCCCACCTCAGCAGAGGTGGACAGAGGTGGACAGATGTGGACAGATGTCCCGGCTCCAGCTGCAACATCTGTCCACATCTGCTGAGGTTGAAGATGCTCTGAAACATGAAGCAACATCTGAGTCCTGAGTTTGGTCTCTTTCAGATCAGTGACGAGGTGAAGAAGATCGAGCAGGAGATCAAGGACAGAGACTCCAGCATGTCGGATGGAGGTGAGTGTGTGTGTGTGTGGGGGGGGTGAGTGTGTGTGTGGGGGGGGTGAGTGTGTGTGTGTGTGTGGGGGGGGGCAACAGAGCAGGAGTCCTTCCTCCTGAGAACTTTGATGGTCATAATGGTTTGTTAATGGTTTTTCTATATCAAACAAAGTTTAACTGTGTGTGTGTGTGTGTGTGTGTGCAGCCCCAGTGGTGAGGATCCGGCGCAGTCTGACCAGGCTGAAACAGGAAGTAGTCCAGATGGACGTAAGGACTGGGGTGGTCCAGCACGCGCTGCTGCTCTCCAGGCTAAAGGAGAAGTCCAACATGACCCGGGACATGCTGGCCACCAACATCACCTGAGGGTTCTGCTGAGGGTTCTGCTGAGGGTTGATCAGAACCATAGCCATCAGTGGACCACGGGGCTGAATCTAGTGGGTGGGCCAGAGGACGGACTGACACCGACCCACAGGTGGAGTCACCTGATGGCCGATGCTCCGCCCCTTCCTGCTGGTCACTTGATGGCTGATGCTCCGCCCCCTCCTGCTGGTCACCTGATGGCCGATGCTCCGCCCCCTCCTGCTGGTCACCTGATGGCTGATGCTCCGCCCCCTCCTTCCAAACCATCTTTTCTACAGGAACTGTTGAACAACTGTTTTCATTCAAACATGCAGCAACATACAGGAAGATGTCCTTTTTTTTTATCAAAATAAAAGCTACAGCTGTTTTTATGATAGTGGACAAACTGGTCCAGATGAAGTAAAAGTCCTAAATGTATGTTTAATATCTGATATTTAAATGGTTTGTTTTTACAACAGTATCCTACAGAACTGATCAAATAGCTAAAAACGACCTTTAGAGACTTTTATGGTGAAGTCCAGGAGCGGAAGTGGTGGACTGATAGTTTATTTTGACGCCATTTCCGCTGAGTGGGCGAGGTTTCCGGTCACTGCTGCGGGGTTCCGAACAGAACCTGTTTGGATTCAAACCCAGAAAAAGAAATCCAAGAAAGAGTCCAGGATCATTCCAGTTCTTCTGGAAACAGGTCAGCTCCCTTTTTATGGAATTTCACGTTTAGACAAAGTTTAAAAATATTAGAATCAAGTGACGTTTTGGAACAGTGAAAGTTGGTGAAATAATAGAAAAACTAAACGTGAGTGTTGGTTCTTATTCCGCCACTTTTTAAAGCTTAATTTACATGTTTTAATGCGTTTTCTGGGAGGATTTGAAGTTTATCCTGAATATATTGGAGAATAACAGTAGCGATAGCGACGTTTACAAACTAAGATCTAGTTCGAGTTTTTAAACATTTAAGTATATAATATATGAATCAAACGAAGCAGTCAACATTGATGGAGTCAGTATTGCTCAATTTAACATCATTATTTAGAGAGTTCTGGTTTTAGACGCATAAACAATGTGGTGCTGATGCTGCTGGCGATGACGTCATTTCCTCCAACATCATCAGCTGCGGCAAGGCATGCTGGGAAGAGGCTCCCCGAGGGGGGGGGGGGTAGAAGCTGGTTTCCTCGTTTGTTCCCAGCGTTCCCTGCTGGACTGACCAGAGAAACTCTTTTGTGCAGGATGGGAAACAAACGCAGAGAGTAAAGAAGGACGCCGTCGCCACGGAAACAGGCTCAACGGTAGCGTCCTGCTGTTCTCTGTTCCAGCTCAGACTGGTCTGATCAGGAGTGACTGGGAACCGTCTCACTCCTGTCAAAGCACGGGATGTGTTGCAATGTTTAAATTGAGCTCTGATCCTTCAGAGGCTATTAATAACACACACACACACACACACACACGCACGCACACACACGCACACACACACATCCTCCACATAGTCCTGCTATTAATGCTCTGCTAAAAATAGTCCCCTCTGATCCTCCAGCGTGCTCTGAGGTGTGATCTGTGTGTGTGTGTGTGTGTGTGTGTGTGTGTGCGTGTGTGTGTGTGCGTGTGTGTGTGTTTCCATGGTGACCCACAGATCTCCAGAGGTCGTCTGTGCAGGAGGAACATGTTCTTCTCAGGAGCTGTCACAAGTACGTCGTCTTGCTGCTGAAGCGTCTCGGAGACGTCCCTCTGTCTCTTGGTGTTGGACAAACGGGCCGATAGCAGCGACACGTTAGCGGCTCTTTCTTTAACCTCTTCTTCTCCTCTTCAGGTTCTCCCATCAGACGTCGTCTGAGGAGTGAAGCCTGTCAGAGGTGAGAGGAACCTTCTGTTGGTGGAACCTTCTCGTTTCACCGGTGACGAGAGCAGTGTAGTTTTAGCTGTTAGCATGCTAGCACACATAGAAACAGGCGTGAGGATGCTCTGGTGTGCTGGAGGCTAGCGTCCTGTCCGTGTCCCTCAGCCTGGACGTGTCTCTGCTGTCTCCTGACTCCTCCTACATCTGCCATCCCTCGGCGGACGGCAGCCAGCTGTGCTCCTGCCGCCGCTCCCCGCGCCTCCTGACCAACGGCTACTACAGCGTCACCGAGGACAGCTTCTCCTGGGACCATGACGGCAACGTGTCGCTAACGCCCTGTAAAACCAGCGTGTCCTACAAGGAGAGGCTGGTCAGGTGAGAGCGGCTGCCTCACACACACGCGCGCACACGTGCACGTGTTCCACGGGTTCACGAAGGCGGTTCTGCTCTCAGGGTTTTCCGGCGGCGGCGGCGCCCGACCGGCGCCCTGGCTCGCCTGCTGAGTGACGTGACAGAAGGTTGTCAGTCGTGGCTGGATGAGAAGGTCTTCAGAGGGGTTTTTACTGCAGAAGGGGACCAGAACCACCTCTGGGACAGGACCGGACCAGAGAGCGACCAGTTGGACAAGTCCACCTGGTCAGAGTTGGACAAGTCCACCTGGTCAGAGTTGGACAGCGCTGATCTGGACAAAGGTCACGGGTTCACGTACGGTCAGTAACGTTCTGACATGTCCTGAAGGAAGCCACTGATGCTAATGCTAATGCTAACGCTAGAGTGACCATAAGAAGCCTGCGGGCGTGTCTCCTGTAGACCACACTGAGGCTCCGCCCCCTCCGGGCAAGATGACCCCGCCTCCAACGGTCCTGATCCAGGAGGAGATTGGTGCAGAGATCTGTCAATCCAAGCAGACGCTCGCCGGTCTCACTGAAGTCCCGCCCCCCTCACACCTGTACACAGGCGGCTCGTGCAGCAGGGTCTCACCTGAGCACACAGGTGAGCGGCCACTTCCTGTTCATGGGCTCACGCAGACGCTTAACATGTTGGCGTTCTTCATGTTGTGTTTCAGGTGTAACCATGACAACCGTCCTCCTTTCGATCTTCGTCATCTTCATCGTCGCTGCTGTGAACTCTGGGTAAATGTCACTGAAGCGCAGTGGAAAGGTGGCGGTGGTCAGGTGACCTGCAGGACTGACCGTCTGTACCTGTGCAGGTGTCTCCTGTGGAGCGCCGCTGTGGCTGCGGGGGCGTCTGGGCTGATCACCACCTTTGCGTGTAAGTAACGTGTCACAGCGGCGTCGGAGGGAGGAGCCTCATCTTCTACGCTAGCTAACGTTGATTAGCATAAGCTAACGTGGATGCTAAACTCAGAAAGTTCTGAGGATCACCTGCGTAGCGTCTCTCTGTCCACGCTCAACAGGTCTGACCAAGTCGGGGCCAGCGGGCAGGTGGAGGCGGGCCAAGACGGAGGTGAGACACGACACACAACCGGCCGCTTCAGTCCGACACACACGTACAAACGCTGACTTTCCCACTGCCTCAGGACATCAGCTCACGGAACGAGTGACGGCCGACGGAGGCTGCAGCGCCCCCCGGTGGTGGAGGACTGGAACGCACCCTCGCCACCTTCAGCTGGCACAGGAGCGCCGCTGCACACACACCACAGACACACACACCACAGACACACACACCAGAGACACACACACCAGACACACACACCAGAGACACACCCATCACAGACACACACCAGAGACACACACACCACAGACACACACCAGAGACACACACACCACAGACACACACCAGAGACACACACACCACAGACACACACACCAGACACACACCCATCACAGACACACACCAGAGACACACACACCACAGACACACACACACCAGACACACACCCATCACAGACACACACCAGAGACACACACACCACAGACACACACCACAGACACACACACCACAGACACACACCACAGACACACACCAGAGACACACACACCACAGACACACACACCAGAGACACACACACCACAGACACACACCAGAGACACACACACCACAGACACACACACCAGACACACACCCATCACAGACACACACCACAGACACACACACCACAGACACACACCAGAGACACACACACCACAGACACACACACCAGACCCACACACCACAGACACACACACCAGAGACACACACACACCCATCACACACACACCACAGACACACACACACCACAGACAGACACACACCACAGACACACACACCAGACACACACACACACACACACACACCAGAGACACACACACCACAGACACACACACCAGACCCACACACCACAGACACACACACCCATCACACACACACCACAGACACACACACACCAGAGACACACACAGGTGTCATGAGGCTGTGGGAGGCTCCGCCCTCCTCTAGAAGTCACCTGTATTTTTGATAGGCAGCAGTTTTTTTTAACTCTTTTGGCAAAACTTAAAAAAGCACTTTTGACAAATTATGACGAAGGGGGCGTGTCTTCGCTGGAATGGGCGTGTCCTTTGATTGTGGGCGGAGACTATTGTACTAATCAGCTATTTATGTGATAAACCTCTTTTTTTATTGCTTTTGATATTTTAACCTGATGAAGCCACAGACATTTGGATCAGTGTTTATTGATCAGTGTTTATTGATCAGTGTTTATTAGAGGATCAGTTTGTATTGATCAGTTATCAATAATGAACCATTAAAGAGAACCCTTCAACGTTCTTCACACGTCTCACGTCACTCTGACATTCATGAAGACTTTATTTACGTCTTTATTTACGTCTTTATTCACGAGTTTTACACATTAAACGGCTCCTCACTTCCGCCCCCTGCTGGACGTCCTACAGATGACACTTTACTTTGTGGTTCTGGTTCCTCTGGTCCTGGAGGCAGGTTCTACTCCTGTTTATAAATATGTCCTGGTCCCAATAAAGGTTCTGATTACTCTGATCAGTCTGGTGTGAGAATCACCTGTGAATCCAGGTGAGGGAGCTTCAGGGGAGAACGTCCCTTAACGACGGTGCGCTGGTCTTAATCCTCATCTGGGCCAGAATCTTGGTCCTCCCCGATGAGCCTCAGTGGTCGCTGAAGGGCGGCGGACGCTCTCGCTCCGTGGCGTGCACGGCGGCGTGCATGGCGGCGTGGCGGCGCAGGTGGCTGCCAGAGATGAAGGTCTTGCCGCAGGAGGAACACCTGAACTGTTTACAGTCGGTGTGGACGCTCATGTGGACCTTGAGGGAGCCCGACTGGGCGAAGCGTTTGCCACAGTGGACGCAGCCGTAGCGCTTCTCGCCCGTGTGGACGCTCTGGTGGCGCTTCAGGTTGCTGGGGTCGGAGAAGCGCTTCCCACACAGCGCGCAGACGAACGGCTTCTCGCCCGTGTGCACCCTCATGTGGGTGTTGAGGTTCTTCAAGGAGGCCAGAGTTTTACCGCAGCAGTTGCACACGAACGCTCTGGAAGAACCCGCCCCCCGACCGGGACCAGAACCCCTGCCGGCGCCGTCCTGGTGCCTCCCGCGCTCCCGCCTGTGGGACGCGTTGGGCCTGTCGGCTGCTGCCTTCCTCGCAGGAAGCTGTGGCCGGTCTGGGGGTAACGGCGCCCCCTGCTGCCGCTCTGCTACCGCCTCCTTCAAAGACAAGCCGCCGCCCCCAGAATCAGAGGACACGCCCACAGTGGCGTTCAGCGCTAACGAGTGGCCTGGTTCCTCCCTCAAAGGATTCTGGGTAGTGACAGAATCCGTGTTCGGGGTTTGTTGGATTGACCAGCAGGAGGAAGTGATGTCACACATCCAGGAAGCGCATCTCGAACCATCACTCTCCTCTGACACTTCCTGTTTGATGGACGTGGGCGGGGCCTCCGTCTCCTCGGCAACGACAGAACAAAACTCCTCTAGAGGTTAAAAAAGCAGAAGTGTGAAGCCAATATTTGATTTTTAATGATCAAACTGTAAAGACGAGAAGATGTCCGACAACGTTAGCCTAGCCCGGCGATGCTACAAGCTAATCACCCCAAACCGTAACGTCATTCGCTCGTTCGGGTTGCGAAGGTTCCCGACGTAAACGATACTTACGATTTAGCTCCGACGGGGACCAAGATGCGCCGCCGTCCTCTGTTTTGATGGTCGGCGCCACGGCCTCGGCGGTGGGCGTGGCCTACGAGAGACAGAATCACGTTGAACCCGAGCGGCGACCGTGACACCAACCTCCTCCATCTTCTTACCCTGACGGGTCCAGAGGCCCCCGGGGGCCCCGAGGAGCCCCGCTCCTGAGCAGCAGCCGAGGACGCCGCCGCGGCTTCACCTGGGGAGCAATGATGTCATCAGGGACCTGCTGTTGTTGTTTACACTGAAATGCATTCTGGGCAACGAGGCCAGTGGGGGGGACAAAGTCTCGGGTGGATCCAGGAGGACGATCAACTGGGACCCATCAGCTCCCAGCTGGTACTGGGAACTGATGGGGGCACCAGCTGGTCGGGTCAGTTGGTGCAGAACCAAAAGAACTGACTGGTCAGCCTCCGGTGTCCCAGGGTCCTGTCTCCCACCCAGGGTCCTGTCCCCGTCCCAGGGTCCTGTCCCCCGTCCCAGGGTCCTGTCCCCGTCCCAGGGTCCTGTCTCCCACCCAGGGTCCCGTCCCCGGTCTCCCACCCAGGGTCCTGTCCCCGTCCCAGGGTCCTGTCCCCCGTCCCAGGGTCCCGTCTCCCACCCAGGGTCCCGTCCCCATCCCAGGGTCCTGTCTCCCACCCAGGGTCCTGTCTCCCACCCAGGGTCCTGTCCCCCGTCCCTGTCTCCCACCCAGGGTCCCGTCCCCATCCCAGGGTCCTGTCCCCCGTCCCAGGGTCCTGTCTCCCACCCAGGGTCCTGTCTCCCACCCAGGGTCCTGTCCCCCGTCCCTGTCTCCCACCCAGGGTCCCGTCCCCATCCCAGGGTCCTGTCCCCCGTCCCAGGGTCCTGTCTCCCACCCAGGGTCCTGTCTCCCACCCAGGGTCCTGTCCCCCGTCCCTGTCTCCCACCCAGGGTCCTGTCCCCGTCCCAGGGTCCCGTCCCCGTCCCCCAACCCGTCCGAAACACGTCATCACACAGACACACTAGGTCAAATATATGTGTGTGTGTTTGTGAGCGTGTGTGCGTTTGTTTGTGTGCATTTTATCTCGACACACACCAAAGTGACCCGGATGTTACCTCGCTGGGCTCTGGCTCTCCTCGCATGGTCGCCATGGTGACCGGGAACCGGAGCCCGAGCGCCGCCGCCGCCGGCCAGGGCCCGCAGGGCGCTGGCGCGCGCCGCCCGCAGCTCCATGAGCCGCAGCTTCCTCCGCAGCTGCTCGTTCTCGCGGCGGCTGCGGGCGATCTCGAGCTGCAGCTCCGAGTAGCCGCTGTCCACGAGCTCGCAGATCTCCGCCACGGCCGTGTTGGCCAGAACCTCCATGATGGAGGCGAGCTGCGCGTGGAAGGCGGCGGCCGGGGACATCTGGGCCGCTGCGTCGGGACACCCGGAGACGTTCGTTGGGTCCAAATGATCTCGCGCTCGCTTCACCGGAACGTGGAGCCTCCGCGAAATGTAAACAGCCCCGAAACCCGGAAGCGATGCGAACCCCAACGTCTGGGGGAGGGCGCATGCGCGGAAAATCTTTAATTTTTTTTTTATTTCTGCGTGTGAAAATGAGAATCTGCGGATGCACGTGAACAGAATAAAAATAAATCAATAAATCTGTACGTATTTATTGGTATTATTTAGCCTCCTTGAATAGCGAACCGATGATGTGCAGGTTTGTTTTCTTGTGGAAACGCAAATAAATACGTAGATTTTTTTATTCTGACACATTTCCACAGAGACGATTATTTATCGATCTCTAATAGGTCTACGAGGCGTCAATAACCGAATCGACCACTTTCTTCTTCGTGGCTCTAAAGTGACCTGAGCTGCGCCACACCGCCCCCTGGTGGATAGATTAGGCCTCGCCGATGGATACTGTATTCCAGAGTTTTCACCCTTTTTTGAGCAGAAGCACGTTTTTCATTCAGCAGGAATCTCTGAATCTTTGTAGTTAACATCAACACGTTGTTCTCAATCAAATAAACACACAGCAAACCTTTTTAGAATCCCATTTTTACTCACTGGAAGTTGGGAAATGGGAGCAATGCCAGGAGAGAAGCCACCCACCAACCTGTCGGCCTCCTGCTCCCACCCACCAGCTTCTCCTCGAGGGTTTAAGTGCTTCACTATCATCTCACATGAAGCTGTTCACGCTTGGCTTGGTGACAGGGAACATTTCAAGATTTCCTCTGATGTTGCACCTTGAACAGAACCCATTTCTTTGATCTGTGCTCGTTAGCAGGTTCTCATGCAAACGTTGATTCAGACGATGATCAGCTTTGGCTGCAGGTCCGGCAGCGTGGTCGCCTTCTCCTTTACCTTTGTGGGTTTTCTCAGCAACTTTCTCTGCTTCTCCAACATTCATGTTCTGAGGTGAAGCCTCGGACCAAAGCTAGCTTCTGCTAGCTGGACCTTAAAAACGCCGAGGCGTCATTGAGCAACACGCCTGCACGTGGAGGAGCTTTATTTGGTTCCCCTCGTCCATTTACGCTCCTCTGTCTGTCCTCCCATATCAAACATTTAGAAAAGTCTGATTATTTCACAATAATCTAAACAACTGATTCAAGTCAAAGCGTCACTGTTGTAGTTAAAAAATAGCAGAAATGACGTAATGGAGTATCAAACTACAGTTCCTCCCTCCGTTCTCTGGGGTCCTAGAAGCACTTTGTGAGGCACTTGTTCGGCGCTGTTGGCTGAAGCGTCACTCGTTGGGGACGTTGGGGTGGCACTTCTTCATGTGCAGCTTCAGGCTGTAGCGGACGATGAAGCTGCGGGAGCACGCCCTGCAGGGGTACGGCCGCTCGCCCGAGTGGATGCTCATGTGGGACTTCAGGTGGGCCGACTGGGTGAACCTCTTGCCGCACTGCTCGCAGCTGAAGGGCCTCTCGCCCGTGTGGATCCGCATGTGGACCTCCAGGTTCTGAGACGTGGCGTACGTCCTGTTACAGACGGAGCAGAGGAAGCGTCGCCCACGCCCGCCGCCGCCCGTCTGGGAGTGACCCGGAGGGGCCACGTTCTCGTACTCGAACCCAGAACTGCCGCTTTCAGACAGCTGAGAGTCCGTGGACATGGAACCCGCTGTGGTTCTGAGCTCATCGCCCTCGGGGCTTCCGTGTGGACAGGAATGAACGAAGCCCGGCTGACTTCTGGACTGCCGCTCCCACATGAGGCCGAAGTCCAGTTCTGTCCGGTTTGGATCGGACTCCATCAGAGCAGCGTCACCAAAATATGACAGCTGCTGGTACTCCTGGTGGACCAGCTGAACATCGGAGGCACCGTGGGAGCCGACCGACCCGGTAGGCTCGTCCCCAACAGCACAGTGGCCGGAGAGCCCGGCGTCACCGCCAGGGGCGTCCAGCACGAACCCAGATGTGCTCCTCATCTGCGGCCCTGGTGCCACTCTGCACACTTTCAGGGACGGCTGGTCCAGGACGGACCTGCCGTCCCCCTCAGGACTTCCTGTCCTGCGTCTCCTGGCGCGCTGGTTGACAGGAAGCGGCCGACAGGAAGCAGCCGCCCCTCCTTCGCTGGGCTTCGCTCCGTCTGAACGACAAGATGCTCCAGGTTAAACAACATCTGGATGCTCCGAGAGCGTTTAATCATCCTGGACAGGGACGTGCTGAAGCCGCCCAGACCACCGGATCACCGGATCACCGGACCACTGGATCACCAGATCACTGGATCACCGGATCAGGTGAGTCTCAAACCAGCTCGTCAAGGGTTCTACTCACCTTCCCCAACAGAACCTTCGGTGTCCGAGTCCTCATCTTTGATCAAAACCACCTCAGGAAGCTGAAACTGAGACAGAAATCCAACATCACACTTGAGTAAGAGACGGTGTAATAAACGCGTTATAACATACGACGTAACACAAACGCTAATTCAGGCAATTAGAACCTCCTCAAGAGTAAATGAGACCAAATGTGTCGATTGATCACGTCAACCGGATCACCTGGAACCAAACAGGTCAAATAAGTAATCCCTGTTTTTGGCCACAAACCTGCACTTTAATCTGCTCTTAGAATTCTCTCATTATTTATATTCTCTCATTATTTATATTCTCTCATTTATATTCTCTCATTATTTATATTCTCTCATTATTTATATTCTCTTATTATTTATATTCTCTCATTATTTATATTCTCTTATTATTTATATTCTGTTATTATTTATCTTCCTGGTGCCGCCGCAGCAGTTTAGGGCCGAAGACACGTGGACCCGACCAGCAGCGTCCTGTTATTACTAGACGGTCGATGTCAGGAGAAACTGAAAGGAGGAATCCGAATGTTATTACATGGTTACAACACCTCTTTAGATTCAGAGTTCAATGAAGCTCAGGAGGACACTGGGAACCTTCCCTCATCACACTAAATGTCGGAGAAAAGGTGTAATTAAAGGTTTAAAATTCACTATTTACACACAAACGTCATGATTAAAAAGGATGTTCTAAAATTGCTGTTTTATCAGAAGTTACTGAGAAACCAGCACGATAAAGGCTCTGCCTACCTCCCCCACTCCTCCACCTCCTGCTCCTCCAGCACCTCCTGCTCCTCCAGGACCTGCTCCAGCACCTCCTGCTCCTCCAGGACCTGCTCCAGCACCTCCTGCTCCTCCAGCACCTGCTCCAGCACCTCCTGCTCCTCCAGGACCTGCTCCAGGACCTCCTGCTCCTCCAGCACCTGTTCCAGCACCTCCAGGACCTCCTCCACCCCCGTGGTCGGTGTCCGGCTCCTCGCCGGGCGCCACCGGCCCTCCAGCCCCGCTGCCTCCCCGGACCACTATGGACTCGATGAGGTGCAGCTTGTTCTTCAGGTCCTGGTTCTCCTTGCGGCTCCTGCTGATCTCCATTTGCAGCAGCGCGTAACCTTCGTCCACCAGCTCGCAGATCTCCGCCACCACCGCTTTGGTCAGCGCGCCCATGATGGCGGACAGCTGCTCCTGCAGAGCCCTGCTGCTCAGCGCGGCCATGTCCAGAACCACCACCACAACCAGAACCGACACCGACCAAGGCCGAGTCCTGACGTCGCTGACGGATCGAGATGTTCGCGATTCAGGCGTTTTACGGCGGTCAGAAGAAAAGCCGGATATCCGTTTTCCTGCCTGCGCCATAAAAGCGGCTGCCTTCAAAATAAGAGCATCGAACGCGGAGTGTATGAAGGCATTTCCGGCAAAATATTGATCATTTTTGAAACAAATGATCATTTTCTGTAGCTTCACTTGTTCTCCAGAAGGTTTGAAACCTCGAAACGAAAATGATGGCGGGATGTTTCACCATCAAATTAGTTTTTAGTTTAGTTTAAAACTAACGTGTGGAAATAATTCATCCTTTTGGCGCCGTATTGTCTCCTCACGAATGATCTTTATTACATGTTTTTCTCCTCATCAACAGAAAACTCATTTTTTACTGGTGTTAAATAGTGGTTTCTAAATCTCTGGTAATTCTGACAAACGTGAAGGTTTTTTGTTACTGCTGCGCTCAGAGGAGAGAAAAAGATCACAAAACTCACAAAAACACGGATTAAAAATCTAAATTTTCCACAGCTGTAATTATGAAAGTCAACATTTGCAGCTAGTTCATTCTGCTGGGTGACAGGTGGTGGTTAGGCTCCGCCCCACTCTGCTGGGTGGTGGTGGTTAGGCTCCGCCCCGCTCCGCTGGGTGGTGGTGGTTAGGCTCCGCCCCGCTCTGCTGGGTGGTTAGGCTCCGCCCCGCTCTGCTGGTTGTTGGTGGTTAGGCTCCGCCCCGCTGGTTGTTGGTGGTTAGGCTCCGCCCCACTGGGTGGTGGTGGTTAGGCTCCGCCCCGCTCTGCTGGGTGGTTAGGCTCCGCCCCGCTCCGCTGGGTGGTGGTGGTTAGGCTCCGCCCCGCTCTGCTGGGTGGTTAGGCTCCGCCCCGCTCCGCTGGGTGGTGGTGGTTAGGCTCCGCCCCGCTCTGCTGGGTGGTTAGGCCCCGCCCCGCTCCGCTGGGTGGTGCTTCTGCTGATGGATCCTCAGGTTCTGCCGCCCAGCGAACCTCTTCCCGCAGTGCTGGCAGGCGAAGGGCCGCTCGCCCGTGTGGACGCTCTGGTGCGTCTTCAGGTGCCCCGACTGCGTGAAGCGTTTGCCACACTGGGGGCAGCTGTACGGGCGCTCGCCCGTGTGCACGCGCATGTGCGTCTCCAGGCTCCGGGACGACGTGAAGCCTTTCCTGCAGCAGCTGCAGACGAAGCGCCGGTCCCTGCAGTGCTGGTTCTGGTCCAGAGGACCGGCCCAGGAGCCGCCCGGGCCCAGCGCCGGCAGACGGGAGCCGGGAGCGCCCGGCGGGGCCGGCGCGGTCCAGGCGGAGCTCGGCTCCACGTCTGGGTCGGAGCGCTGGGCGCCGGTCACAGACGCACCTCGCCTCTCCTGAGACGGGCCTCGTCCCAGAACCCCCAGGAGCGCACGTGTGGGGGAACCCGGAGCACCGGTGGACCGATGCTGAAGGGCGCTCGGCTCCCATGGCGCCGTGTCCACGCCAGGGCTCGTCCTCATCCTGGAGGCTCCTCCCTTTGGGTCGTCACCAACCAGGAAGTGCGGTTCTGCTCCTTCAGAACCAGCAGAACTCAGATCAACATCAACCAGGCAGGAGGCCCCTGAAGGTTCTGTCTTACCTTCTTCTCTGGTGAGCAGCTTGTCGTCGTCTTCTGTCTTTATGCTTCTCTCCTCCATCCCATCCTGATCACCAGCCGCTTCCGCACCACCCGCAGGTGAATCCTGAGGAGCAGACAGAACCGGATGAGCCAGAAGTTCTGGAACGCGGTGGAACACCAGGCGCAACAGCTCCTTCATCGCTCACATCTTCGCCTGCAGGCGGCGCTGTCGACACCCGCACGCGTCCGTTTCTCCTGAGGTTACTTTTGGGCTGCGGGGCTCCAGAGGAAGCGCTGCAATCTGGGTGAAAAACGTCACGTCTCAGACCAGACTGGGGGGGGCTGCAGGCTGAAAGCACAACTCCGCCTCACCTTCACCCGGGCCGCCGTCCCGGTGTCCCCGGGCCACCAAGTCCTGCATGAGCTCCAGCTTCCTCCGCAGCGCCTGGTTCTCTGCGTGGCTGCGGCGGATCTCCAGCTGCAACACGGCGCAGCTGTCGTCCAGCAGCTCGCAGATCTCCGCCACGGCCGCTCGGCTCAGCGCCTCCATGATGGACGTCAGCTGAGACCGAAACGCCGCGAAGCGCGTCATCCCGACGGGAAGCGGGTAAACGAGGCCGCAGGTCCGGGGAGAGCAGCCCCGGCGGCGGGCAGGGCGATGGTCCGGCGGGCAGGGCGATGGTCCGGCGGGCAGGGCGACGGTCCGGCGGGCAGAGCGACGGTCCGGCGGGCAGAGCGACGGTCCGGCGGGCAGGGCGATGGTCCGGCGGGCAGGGCGACGGTCCGGCGGGCAGGGCGATGGTCCGGCGGCGGGCAGAGCGATGGTCCGGCGGGCAGGGCGACGGTCCGGCGGGCAGGGCGACGGTCCGGCGGGCAGAGCGACGGTCCGGCGGGCAGGGCGACGGTCCGGCGGGCAGGGCGACGGTCCGGCGGGCAGGGCGACGGTCCGGCGGGCAGGGCGATGGTCCGGCGGGTTCAGCCCAAGAATGACGAGCGTCGCTGTTGTTGTTGTTGTTGCTGCTGTGCGGTCACTTCCGCCTCCCAGTCCTCGTGTGGAGAACAACTTCCGTTAAGCCTCTTCTTCTTCTCTTTCACAATAAAAGAGGGTATTCTAAGGGTTTGGGCATGTTGACATGACGCTCCACAAGCAGGACCAAACTCGGCTTCCATTGAAGTTTGTGAAAGAAGATCAACTAATTCGCCACCGTCACCACAGACGGGCGATTCCAGAAAACCGTATTCCCGCCCTTTCACGCCGAAATCAGATCAAAACACAATTCTAAAGATCAAAGCGCCAAAAAGGGTTTGATGCGTCAAATGAGCTGAGTGTTACGTTGGGTTTCACCTGCCTACATCACTGCTGGCGAGTAACTACAGTCGACTACAGACAACTACCGACAGAAAACAAACTACAGCTAGACTGTTGCGCATAAATACGTCCGTCGAATTCACCAAATTCCATAAAAACTGAACTCTCGACATTGTTGAGTGCTTTTGGCCGACGCTCCTGAATGCAGCATTTCAGACCATTGTCGGTGTATTTTCCTACGGTCCTTAAACGCATCGGCAGGGGGCGGTTTCCATAGAAACCAAATTCACTGAGAGACAAGATGGTTTTCAGTAAGTTCGCAACCGCACATGTAACCGCAATAATCTCCATTATCTGCGTTTCTACAAGATCTGTCATACGTTTTTTATGCGTTTTAGCCGAATTGTGATTTATTTTTGCTAACGTGTGTTAGCTAACAGGCGATAGCAGCAAGTATTAGCACCAAGTGACAGATTTAGTTAAAAATGTTGAAAAGATGATTGACTAACTACTCCAAACACTCCTACCGTTAAAATGTGTTGTTATTGCCTTATTTTTTTTTACTTTCACCGATATAATTCGCTAATTTGGCTTAGCCAGAGGCTAACCTTAAAACTTGTAGCCATGTTTTCATCAAATATCACAATTGTCTTAATAATCGTGATATTTCTCATATTTAGTTATCTCGACTTATTACAAGGATGTCGTGTTTTATGTCAACTGGAAATGTTTCGTTTTGCTGAATGTCGTTTCATTCCACACGAGTGTAAAGATCCCAACAGTTTGTGCTCCTGTTGTTGTTGTTGTTGTTGTTGTTGTTGACGCGGCGCTGCAGTCACAGAGGAAATGATCCGCATGCGGGCCGAGCATAACGACAAAGAGATCTGTTCTTTGGAGGAAGTTTCTCTGCACCAGCAGAACATTGAGAAGATCGAGCACCTGGACCGGTGGTGCAGGAACCTGAAGATCCTGTACCTGCAGAACAACCTGATCCCCAGGATGGGTGAGGCTGGACCCCAGCACGTCTACCACACCTGGGAGGGTCTTCCTGCTGAGATCTGGAAGGTCATGAGATGATTCCTCTTTGTTGATCTTCCAGAGAACCTTGGTCACCTGAAGAAGCTGCAGTATTTGAACCTGGCCTTGAACAACATTGAGGTCATTGAAAACCTGGAAGGTCAGTAGGCAGCTCCCTGTCCAGGGACAGGAGGAAGACTCCGTCTGCACCGCAGGATGAAGATCAAAGCTACAGTCACTATGCTAGCGGAGCTAATGCTCACAGTTAGGACAGGATCAGCTAACCTTTAGCATTGTCTTAGCTTGGCTTCACAGCTCAGAGAAGGTTCCGTTGATCCCTCCTTGTCCTGTTGTCTCCAGGCTGTGAGAGCCTGGAGAAGCTGGATCTGACGGTGAACTTTGTGGGTCGCCTGAGCAGCGTGGAGCGTCTGAAGCACAACCCCCACCTGACGGAGTTGTTCCTGGTGGGGAACCCCTGCACAAAGTTCCAGGGCTACAGGGAGTACGTGGTGGTGACCCTCCCCCAGCTGAAGGTGAGTCCAGAGCAGGAGGCCTGGAAGTCGACCTTCAGGTGAGGAGCTGGTCTCCTGGACGCCTCCACCTGGAGAAGTTCTGACTGACTGTGTGTCATCAGTGGCTGGATGGAGCAAAGATCAGCCGGTCCGAGCGGATCCGAGCCTGTCAGAGGATGGAGGAGCTAAAGGGGGGGCTCCAGGAGCAGGAGGAGGAACATGTGAGGAGGAGGCAACGTGAAAGACAGGAAGCACACATCAAGGAGAGCAGGGGGGTCACCAGCACGCCGTGAGTGTACTTCCTGTTCAGTTGTGAGTTCTTACTGACGGACTCTGGACCAGAACCAGCCCTTCAGAGCAGGAGCTGCCCGCAGGTGCTCCGGGGGGGCCGAAGCCTCGGGTCCAGACTGACCCCTGCTGCTTGTGTGCAGGCTCTGGGTGCAGGAGAACCAGGAGGAGGATCCCGGCCTGGAAGACCGGTTCTGGAACACACCCTGCGAGTTCAGCCCAGAGTCTCGTGTGGAGGCTCATCGTCACCTGGAGGAGAAACAGAGGGCGGAGGAGTGAGTGGCGTTCCAAACGTTAGCGGGCCGGTCCTGCAGCACCGCCCCAGGGCGGCCACACGGTGGCGCCGTCACAGCGGCGCTGCTTCTTCTGTCGTCAGAGACGTCCACCTGAGTCTTCCTCAGCTCTGCTCATGAGGAGCAGAGCTGAGGAAGACTCAGGTGATTCACTGAGCTGCTGCAGCAGCCTGAGGTTCTGAAGCTGGAACCGGGGTTCCACCTCTCCACAGTTAATGGCTCAGGTGATTCACAGCCCCCACCTGAGTGATGCACCACGTGCTGAGGCTCAGGTGATTCACAGCCCAGGGAGGCCTTCATCAGACATCATGACGCTTGATTTGTTGCTCCGCTCAGGAGGGACAGAACCGTTAGCAGCACGTTCTGGCTGCAGGTTCTGCTGGGACAAAGCTTCAGAACCTCTGCGTCCTCTGGACCCCCACAGGGGGCATCAGCTGGTGGTGGACTGACTCAGCACCTGGTTGTTCGGGTCAGTTAATGTTCTAATGAGAGCTGATGCGGAGGTGGCTGGAACAGAGGTGTTAATGAGGTGCTGCTCCCTCCCTCCACCATCCCTCCCTCTCTCTCGCTCTGTCTGTGGAGGGAGGGATGGAGGGATGGTGGTGGAGGGATGGTGGAGGGATGGAGGGATGGTGATGGAGGGATGGTGGAGGGATGGAGGGATGGTGATGGAGGGATGGTGGAGGGATGGAGGGATGGTGATGGAGGGATGGTGGAGGGATGATGATGGAGGGATGATGGTGGAGGGATGGTGGAGGGATGATGGTGGAGGGATGGTGATGGAGGGATGGTGGAGGGATGATGATGGAGGGATGATGGTGGAGGGATGGTGGAGGGATGATGGTGGAGGGATGGTGATGGAGGGATGGTGGAGGGATGATGGTGGAGGGATGATGGAGGGATGGTGGAGGGATGATGGAGGGATGGTTGAGGGATGATGGAGGGATGATGGAGGGATGGTGGAGGGATGATGGAGGGATGATGGAGGGATGGTGGAGGGATGGTGGAGGGCCACCCCCCCTCTGAAAACAGAGTTAGGGCCTGAATGGTGGAGCTTTGACCTTGAGGTGGAGGTGACGCTGCTGCTCCAGCTGTGATCACCTGATGTGACAGGCTCCGCCCACACAGCTTCGCTCCACATCTGCATTCGGGGCCACTCCCTCAGACCAGAGGAAACATCTGCGTTCACCTTTATTCCTTTGCTGTTCACACGTGTGTGTGGGAGTGTGACAGCGAGAGAGAGCACCTTATCTTCTGTGTGTGTTATGAACAACCCTGAAGCAGATGTAGCTCTCTCCTTCACCCCAATGAGCTCATAACTCTTGTTGTCTCTCACACACACACACACACGCTCACGCACACACACACGCTCACACACACACACGCTCACACGCTCATGCTCACACACACACTCATGCTCACACACACACACGCTCACACACACACTCATGCTCACACACACACACACACGCTCATGCTCACACACACACTCATGTTCACACACACACACACACGCTCACACACACACACTCATGCTCACACACACACACTCATGCTCACACACACACTCATGCTCACACACACACACTCATGCTCACACACACTCATGCTCACACACACACACGCTCACACACACACTCATGCTCACACACACACACACACTCATGCTCACACACACACACACTCATGCTCACACACACACACACACTCATGCTCACACACACACACACACACACATGCTCACACACACACACACACTCATGCTCACACACACACACACACACACACACACTCATGCAGACTGCTTCTCTGTGTCTCTGCAGGAACAAAGGGAAGAAGCCGAAGGCTCCCAGGACACTGGTCACTGCAGAAGGTCGACCCCTGAACATCAACGAGCCGAAGTAATTAAACAAGTTCAGATGTTGGATTGTGATGGAGTTTGGGTTAGTTCCTGGTTCAGTTCCTGGTTCAGTTCCTGGTTCAGTTCCTGGTTCAGTTCCTGGTGTGGTTCTCCATGTTCCCCATCTCTGGGCCTCCACATCCTCCTGCAGCCTTCACTTAGTGATTTGTTGGTGCAGGTCTGTGGGGGCTGCTCCTGCCGCCCCCCTCTCCTGCCCCCCCCCCCTTCCTGCCCCCTGCCCCCCCCCCCTCCTGCCCCCCTTCCCTCCTGCCCCCCCTCTCTCCTGCCCCCCCCCCTCTCCTGCCCCCCCTCTCTCCTGTCCTCTCTCCTGCCCCCCCCCTCCTGCCCCCCCCCCTCTCCTGCCCCCCCCCCCCCCCTCCTGCCCCCCTTCCCTCCTGCCCCCCCCCCAGGTTTATGTCCAGGTGAAGGCCACAGAGCCGAGGCCTTAAATCCTGACTGATTTCATTTGGAACATGAGGGGAGGACATGATGAGGTCAGGTGATCCTTCATCATCTGTTGAGGGCAGAACACAACTGGGCCGGGGAGAAGATCAAAGCACACCTGGATGCTTTGATGTGCTGCAGCGGGGTTAGGAAAGAAACAGGTGAAAAACTGTTCAACTGAAGGAAAATCACCTGCGTCTCTTCTGTGTGTGTGTGTCTGTGTCTGTGTGTGTGTGTGTGGTGTGTGTGTGTCTGTATGTGTGTGTGTGTCTGTGTCTGTGTGTGTGTGTGTGTGTGTGTGTGTGTGTGTGTGTGTGTGTTTGCAGGCTTGAATTCCGCCTGACTGAAGACGACGACACCAACTCGGTAGTTTTGGACCTGGCAGTTTACAGGTGAGAGTGTGATGACAGCAGAGGAGCCGAGGTTCCCGTGTCACTTCCTGTCTCTGCGTCCCCACAGACACATGGACACATCCCTGATGGACGTGGACGTCCAGCCAACGTTTGCCCGGGTCACAGTCAAAGGAAAGGTACCGTAGGACCGGGGGGTTGTGGGTCACCTGTGTTCGGGCTGCTGCAGCAGGACGTCTGTGCTGCAGCCGTCCCGCTGCAGGATGTCTGTGCTGCAGCCGTCCAGATGCAGGACGTCTGTGCTGCAGCCGTCCCGGTGCAGGACGTCTGTGGTGCAGCCGTCCCGGTGCAGGACGTCTGTGCTGCAGCCGTCCCGGTGCAGGACGTCTGTGGTGCAGCCGTCCAGATGCAGGACGTCTGTGGTGCAGCCGTCCAGATGCAGGACGTCTGTGCTGCAGCCGTCCCGGTGCAGGACGTCTGTGGTGCAGCCGTCCCGGTGCAGGACGTCTGTGCTGCAGCCGTCCCGGTGCAGGACGTCTGTGGTGCAGCCGTCCCGGTGCAGGACGTCTGTGGTGCAGCCGTCCCGATGCAGGACGTCTGTGGTGCAGCCGTCCAGGTGCAGGACGTCTGTGGTGCAGCCGTCCAGGTGCAGGACGTCTGTGGTGCAGATGTCCCGGTGCAGGACGTCTGTGCCGCAGCCGTCCAGATGCAGGACGTCTGTGCTGCAGCCTCAGATTAATCCTGCTGCACACCTGTAGATATTCCAGGTGGTCCTGCCGGCAGAGGTGAAGCCCGACAGCTCGGTCGCTCACAGGTCCCAGACAACAGGACACCTGCTCCTCACCATGTCCAGGGTAGGTCCAGGCCCCGGTGACCCTGCAGAGACGGGACAGGTGGCGTCAGGAGGAGGGCGTCTCCTGAACCGCCCGTAGGGGGCGATGTCACGGGCCTAGAACGCTTCACCTCTGTCTTCCAGGCTGGAGACACATTGAGGACCAGGCGTCCAGCCAGCGCTCCGGTCCCTCAGAGGAGCTCCAGCCAGGACCAGCAAAGGTAAAAACAGTGGTTAGCTGTTGCTAATGCTAATAACAGAGAGGAACCAGGGTCCACGTCTCTGGGCCAGCTCCATTTGGGTTCTGTGTGCTCAGCAGCTGAACCTGCTGACCTCACGGGTCCATTAAGCCTCTGGTCCATCTGGTCCCGGCCCAGAGCGGCGCTCTCCTGCTAATGTCATCACCGTTTTATCACCCGGCCCCCACTTGTCCTTCACACGGCCCCATCAAGGCCCCACAGAGGGAAGCTGTTACCCCCCCCGCCCCCCCACACACACACACACACACCCACGTCTGTGCTTGGGGGGGGGGGTGCCGTTCACGAGTGGGAATGACCTTTGACCCCTGGCAGCATGGCAGCTTCACTCAGCTTCTGGCTCTGATGGACCCGACGGCCATAACTGGCTTCAGATCAATAATGATGAATCAAGATCTAAGATCCAGGCTGGAATAGAGAGATCCAGTAGATTTCAAGGATGAGAGGTGATCCAGTAGAGTGGAGGAAAACCAGAGATCAAACTAGTCAGCTGCAGGTTCTGGTGGAGTTTCCTTCCTGGTGTCTGCAGCAGCGTCCAAGGGAGGTAAACAAGAGCGTGTGTGTGTGTGTGTGTGTGGTGGGTTCGTCACCTGTCCAGGTAGGCTCCTCCCTCTGACTGCTGGGATAGACCCCGCCCCCATGACGTCAACTGCTGGGATAGACCCCGCCCCCATGACACCAACTGCTGGGATAGACCCCACCCCCATGACAACTGCTGGGATAGACCCCGCCCCCATGACAACTGCTGGGATAGACCCCGCCCCCATGACAACTGCTGGGATAGACCCCGCCCCAATGACTTATTACAAAAAACTGACCAAAAGTAAATAACAACACAAACTTTGAAAAAGCTTTTTTGTAACGTGGGAAGAATGTTCCTGTGTGAGGACCCAAACCATCAGGATTCGGAGTGAATCTTCCTGTTTACCTCCTCCTCATCTCCCATAGCAACCATTTCCTCATTGTGCCCCAGATTAGCAGCATTTCTCTTCTCTTGAAAGTTTAGACAGTGAGTTGTTGTGTTTTAGGGTCAGTTAGAGGTAAAAGTGGCCCTGCAACCATCATCCAGCCTCCACTGGAGCTGGATCCTAATGAGCCTAACGAGCAGCTCTGTTAGCGGTGCTGGATACCAAGCGCCCCCCTGACCTCTGAAAACTCTAAAACTGATGACTTTATCAGTCTGGCAGCTCTCCTGGGGGCTCGTTGCCAGTGTGATGATAAGAAGGTCCTCATTACCTGTGAGATATAACGACCGGGGGGGCTGGTGCTGCTCAGGCCCATTACAAGCAGCCATCTTGGATTTAAGGACATTAGCCGAGGAGCCCTGAGCTAATGAGTCCATCCATCTACAGAGAATTGCTGACCATTAGCTTTAGCCGCCCGTTACCACCTGCAGATAAATTTAGCGACTCTTGCGTCTCGCTTTAATTATTAGTCTCTAATTCAGTGATGTCGTTCATGATGTTTGACTCTTTCAGACTCATCAGAAACGTCTGAGGAGAAACGTGCTTGGGATTATTGCTCAGTGAAGGAAAACCAAATGTTGGGGCCGCCACTTCCTGTTAGCGCCCAGCGTTAGCACACATTAGCCCACCAGGCTCAGCTCAAACACCACAGGAGATGTTTCTACAGTCACAGACGGAACCAGAAGATTGGAAAGCTCCTTGGAAGCTGTTGGGATTCCCAGAGAAGCAGAACACCACGACTATTATGGGATGACTGACTGCAGAACATGAGCTCATGGTCTGGGTTTATCTGCTGCTTATCTGGATGTGGATCCTGTGCCCTCTCAGGCCGATCCAGAGTGGATCAGTGGCTCCAGACGCTGAGCAGAACCTGCTGATCTGGTTACTGGTGCTGATAACGGCCCCTCACTGAAGCCTGGCCCAGCCAGGAACCAGCCAGAAACCAGCAATAACCAGTCAGTAACCAGCCAGAAACCAGCAATAACCAGCCGGAAACCAGCCAGAAACCAGCAATAACCAGCCAGGAACCAGTCAGAAACCAGCCACAAACCAGTCAGAAACCAGCAATAACCAGCCAGGAACCAGTCAGAAACCAGTCAGAAACCAGCCACAAACCAGTCAGAAACCAGTCAGAAACCAGTCAGAAACCAGCCAGGAACCAGCCACTAACCAGTCAGAAACCAGTCCAAACCCCAGCTGTTTGGTTTGGTCGAGGTTGGACATGCAGAGTGAAGCTTTTAGGCCTGTGGGACCAGAGCTGGTTAATAAAATAACCCTGGTTCTTGGTGTGTTCTCCTCTGTGGGAGGTTCTGGTTCTGTTGTGTGTGGACCAGACAGGATGTTCTGTGTCCTCTGGCAGCCGGACGCTCTGAGTAAACAGCAGAATGTGCAGAGTAATGAAGAGCTGCTGCTGCTGCTGCTGCACGTTGGAGCAGAACTACTGCCCCCCCCCCCCCAGACCCTTATTAATCTGCTGCCTGGAGCTTATTGCTATTGCCTCTGCTCCAGACTGGCTGTGCTGCTCCTCCCGTCACGTCCACCTGAGGAGGCGCTACCTCACCTCCTCAGGTGGACGTGACGGTGAGGAGGGTCTCAGCCAGCTGGGCTTGAAGGAAGGTTCTGATCACTGGATCTGCCCCCGTCCCAGCATCCATCCCAGCAGAGCTGCAACATGGAGCTCATGTAACCGCGGGGGGCGATTGTTGTTGTGGTTGGTCACATGACACACCTGAACATCACGTGACACACCTGAACATCACATGACACACCTGAACCTCACATGACACACCTGAACATCACGACACACCTGAACCTCACGACACACCTGAACCTCACGACACACCTGAACATCACGTGACACACCTTAACATCACGTGACACACCTGAACACCACATGACACACCTGAACACCACATGACACACCTGAACACCACATGACACACCTGAACACCACGTGACACACCTGAACATCACGTGACACACCTGAACACCACATGACACACCTGAACACCACATGACACACCTGAACACCACATGACACACCTGAACATCACGTGACACACCTGAACCTCACGACACACCTGAACATCACGTGACACACCTGAACATCACGACACACCTGAACATCACCACACACCTGAACATCACCACACACCTGAACCTCTGCTCCTTTAAATCCTCAGGACCCGCCCAGGTGCAGAGAGGCTGGAGGTGGACCCCAGGAGCCACCGCGTGCTGGACCTCGGCGCCATCGTGCCTCGGGAGACCCCGGAGGGCCCTCTGGAAATGTGCCGGCTGGCTCCGCCCACCAGCCGTACCTCCATCCCAGGTGAAGGGTTTGTGGATGACCCGGACGTCCCCCCACTGATGTAAAGGCCTCGGACGCCCAGATGAGTGTGTGGAACCACACGTGCACGCACACGTGCACGCCACAGGAGACCAGACCGGCTCAACGTTCAGGACGCTCAAACTGTCCTTCAGAAAAGCTGCTGGTTCTGACCCAGACTTTGATCAGGAGGCTTCTGCTCACTGGACCCGGCGGCTGAAAGGTCACGGCTGCGTCTCAGCTTCTATATTTAACTGCTGGTCTCATCCAGGGACGGACGTCCAGGGTCTTAAACGATGTCAGAAGCCAGATTTATCTGCAGGTTCAGCAGAAACGTGGTTCCTCTGAGGGCATCGGTGTCCAGAGGCTTTGCTGAACGTCTGCTTCCATCTTCTCTCACTGTCTCCACGTGTTCCACATTCAATTCTGATTAAAAACTCAACGTTTTCAGGAAAACTCAGGTTTGATGTTCATGTAAAGCAGATGTTCTCCAGGTGTCTCAGCGGGTTCTTGGAGCCTGTGTAGAAATGTTCCTCCACCCTCACACAGAAGCACACGTGTGGAGAAGGTTCCACCTCTCCGTTACCTGACTGAACGTGTCAGGACCTGCTGCTGCTCTGGACCCTCACCTCACCTGGTTCTGTGTTGCTCTGACCACAGAGCTGTAGAAGAACATGGTTACGGCTGCTCACCTTCTCAGGTGACCTCCTCAGATCAATAACTGCTGCTGCAGCACACCTGGGGGCTCAAAGGCCACCACGGCTGCTGCGTCCTGGATCTTCAGGACGTAAATGGTGACCTCTGACCTTTGGGCTCACCACCCTGGGGGAGGTGAAACCTCCTGAGTGGAGCTCCAGCCAGGAACGTTTCCTCCACCAGCCAGTATGAGCAGTAACAGCAGGTCTCAGGACCTCCACGCTGAGGCTCCTGTCCTCTCCTCACAGGAGCCTCTGAGCGTCCTTCTACCTTCTGGGGAGACGTGACCCGCATGATGAATGGGCGCCAGCGTGGACGCTCATCGACCGTCCTCATCCGTCAGCGGCGGCCCGACGTCCCGTAGTGACCACAGAGCTCCATCAATCTGGTGCTGCTCTCCTCATCCTCCATCTTCATGTCCATCACTGGGCTCTCAGCTGACTGGCTGGAGGGCTGGCTCAGCCAGTCCTGTGAGGGACAGCTCACCTGTCCAGGCCACCTGCTCTGGTCACCTGTCCAGGCCACCTGTCCTGGTCACCTGTCCTGGTCACCTGTCCTGGTCACCTGTCCAGGCCACCTGTCCAGCTCACCTGTCCAGGTCACCTGTCCTGGTCACCTGCTCTGGTCACCTGCCCAGCTCACCTGTCCTGGTCACCTGTCCTGGTGACCACCTGTCCAGGTCACCTGTCCAGCTCACCTGTCCAGGCCACCTGTCCAGGCCACCTGTCCTGGTCACCTGTCCAGCTCACCTGTCCAGGTGACCACCTGCCCTGGTCACCTGTCCAGCTCACCTGCTCTGGTCACCTGTCCAGCTCACCTGTCCAGCTCACCTGTCCAGGCCACCTGCCCTGGTCACCTGTCCTGGTCACCTGTCCAGCTCACCTGTCCAGGTGACCACCTGCCCTGGTCACCTGTCCAGCTCACCTGTCCAGGTGACCACCTGTCCAGCTCACCTGTCCTGGTGACCACCTGTCCAGCTCACCTGTCCAGGTGACCACCTGAGGTTCTGACCCACTCCCTCCTGCCTGGAGTCGCCTCTTTCCTACTTTTACTCAGATTAACCATTAGAGGTGAGTCCGATCCAAACCCCTAAAGGGAACGCCGAGGTTCTCGTGCATGTGTGTGCGTGTGCGTGAGCCGGTTCCGGTTGTGTGTTTGTCCTCTCAGGAGGACGGTGGAGGGACCAATGTGTGACAGAGCAGAACTTCGGAACCACTGAATGTTGAACATCCGGGCCCGACTTCTGCTCTGTAGGAAGCGACTCGTACGGACGTGCAGGTGTGCGCGATGTGGCACGTGTGCGCGCACGTTGTAACCGCGCCGACTCGGTGCTCCGGCTCGTGTCCGTCTCTGCTGCCGCTCCTCCAACACTCATCTTCCGCATCTTCATCCTCCTCCTCATCCTCGGAGCAGCCTCTGCAGGTGGATCGAGGCTGGAAGCCCCGCAACGCGACCATGCGCGTGTCCGTGGCGGTAGGTGGTCGGCGGGGGAGGTTTGTGTCTGCAGTGTGCGAGGAGGCTCTTTGTCTGTGGCGTGCGTGTGCGTGCGCGTGTGCCCCCGCTCTGGTGGATTGATTGACAGGTAATGGCGTGAGCAGAGCCCCATTTCCCGGTTCTCCGGGTCCTGGACCGAGTTCCCCCACTTTGCGTTGAGCGCCGCCAAACACGCTGCGTGATCGTGCGTGATTGTGCGGGCGCGGGGATGTTTGTGCGTTCCGTGCGCATGCTTTGTGTCTCCGTGCGCTCCCTCCTCCCTCCTCCCTCCTCATCCCTCCTTCCTGCTCTTCTCTTCCCGTCAGATTCCTCAGCAGCTCCGCGCGCCGCATCCTTAGGTGACCCGCGGCTGAAGGAGGCTTTTTTGGGCGGGGGGTGTTTTCGGAACCAGCGCCCGGATCATGGCATGCTGCCCACGCCGGGCATCCAGCGCTGACCATGGGGCTCCGGTCCAGAACCGCTGCTAGCGGCTCGGAGGAGCAGAAGAAGAGCTCGGGAGCTCCCCCCGCGGACCTGCTGGACCAAAGTGCCGGAGGGGTGGACAAGGATGGCGCCCTGCTGCTCGTGCACGGCCGGGACGGCTACAAGCGCGGCTCCCAGGGCATCGGCATCGGGCTGCTGGCCAAGACCCCCCGGAGCTGCAGCCGGCCGGCCAAGCGGAACCACGTCCTGCAGAGGAGGGTCCAGAACCTGATCTACGACGCGCTGGAGAGGCCGCGGGGCTGGGCTCTGCTCTACCACGCGTTCGTGTGAGTACCTGATGTTCCGGTCCGGGTGTCTCTGCGCTGGAGCCGCGAGGTTCTGAACGCTTCCGACCGGGTTTGTTCTAGAATGACGCACCGATTAAAACAGCGGAGTCACGCAGGTGAACCCCACCTGCGTCGGGACGGACGCGGCCGGTCCAACTTCAGCAGAGTTAAACTTTAGTGTCGGTGACGTCATCGGGCTGATCCGTGGTCCGTGCCGAAGCGTGTCGGTGTGCAGGTGCATTATGGGCTGGATCCAGCTGAGCCGAACCTCTGGACCCTCCCGACGGTGCTGCTGACTGACGCTCAAACATAAAGGTTCCTGCTGGGCCACGTCAGTAGGACCAGCGGGTCAGATGGGTTCTGCTGAGCCACGTCAGTCTTTTAGGACCAGCAGGTCAGATGGGTTCTGCTGGGCCACGTCAGTAGGACCAGCGGGTCAGATGGGTTCTGCTGGGCCACGTCAGTCTTTTAGGACCAGCGGGTCAGATGGGTTCTGCTGGGCCACGTCAGTCTTTTAGGACCAGCAGGTCAGATGGGTTCTGCTGGGCCACGTCAGTAGGACCAGCGGGTCAGATGGGTTCTGCTGGGCCACGTCAGTCTTTTAGGACCAGCGGGTCAGATGGGTTCTGCTGGGCCACGTCAGTCTTTTAGGACCAGCAGGTCAGATGGGTTCTGCTGGGCCACGTCAGTCTTTTAGGACCAGCGGGTCAGATGGGTTCTGCTGGGCCACGTCAGCGGGTCAGATGGGTTCTGCTGGGCCACGTCAGTAGGACCAGCGGGTCAGATGGGTTCTGCTGGGCCACGTCAGTCTTTTAGGACCAGCGGGTCAGATGGGTTCTGCTGGGCCACGTCAGCGGGTCAGATGGGTTCTGCTGGGCAGTGGATCAGGAAGCTTCAGTTCAGATCCGATTAACGGCCGAAGACATTTTTCATTTTATGGCTGAAACACGTCGAGATCGATGTTTCCTGACAGATTTGTTGTGTTCCAGCCTCGTGCGCGTGCACGTGCGCGTGCACGCGCACGTGCGCTGCTCCGAGTTCTGAAACACGCTGGCAGATCTGTGGCAGCACGAAACCAGCCGGAACCACCCAGAACCCATCATGCACTGGGCTCCGGCAGCGCTCCAGAACTGAAGCGGTACCAAAATGCTGGTTGCCATGACAACAGGAGTGAAACCAGATCTGCAGCCGAGCCGTGAGTCAGGTAGAGCGAGCATGTGTGACAGAGAGAGAGAGAGAAACCTGAGCGGGTGCACGTCAGCAGTTTGGACCGCTCACGTCCGTGGTGAACTTTGACCCTGTCCCGGGGGCCGGACCGGTCCGGCAGCAGGCCCCTCCCACAACGCCACCTGGTCTGACGCCGTGCTGTTCGCCTTACACCCCCCATCCTGGGATTCTGAGCTCCAGAGCCCGGTCCAGGGGCCGCTAACGTGTGCTCCAGAACCGCTGTCCTACAGGAGGTGGTTCTGGGACACGTTCTGGGTTTATCTGCGTCTGTGTGGTTCCGGAGCTCAGCTCTGTCTCTAATTAAAACGCCCAGATTCTTGTCAAACGCTAATTAAAAGCTTTCGTTTGTCTGATTCTGCCGACTGCTGGAACCGGGCTCGGGTTGATAATCTGGTCTGATGAGGAGCTGCTGCTGCTCAGGACCCAGGACCCAGGAGCTGAGGTTCTGGACCAGGGTTCTGGACCGGAGCTCCATGTTTCTGGAGCCTCCTGATCTTCACGTTCACGTCTGCGACGCCGACGTGGTGGCAGGAGACGGCCATGTGATCCAGCCGTGGTTCTGGCTCTGGTAGAACCAGGTCCAGGTTCTCCAGCTGCTGAATGAAACAGCAGAACTGGGTCTGTGGTTGTTGTGGTTCTCCCGTCTTTATTAGTCGGCCCGGTTTACGATGTGTTTACGTTAAACCGCGGCGGCGTTCCTAATGGGCGGTTGTGGTCGTTAGGAAAATGACATTTATGCTGTAAGCACACGGGACAGCAGAACTGTTCCAGAACCAGAATCAGACTGAGACCGGACTGAGACCGGGCCGAGCCAGTGAGAGAGGAGGTGGTGGAGGTGGTGGAGATGGTGGAGGTGGTGGAGGTGATGGAGATGATGGAGGTGGTGGAGGTGGTGGAGATGGTGGAGGTGGTGGAGGTGATGGAGGTGGTGGAGGTGATGGAGGTGGTGGAGGTGGTGGAGATGGTGGAGGTGGTGGAGGTGGTGGAGGTGGTGGAGGTGATGGAGGTGGTGGAGGTGGTGGAGGTGATGGAGGTGGTGGAGGTGGTGGAGATGGTGGAGGTGGTGGAGGTGGTGGAGGTGGTGGAGGTGGTGGAGGTGATGGAGGTGGTGGAGGTGGTGGAGATGGTGGAGGTGGTGGAGGTGGTGGAGGTGGTGGAGGTGATGGAGGTGGTGGAGGTGGTGGAGGTGGTGGAGGTGATGGAGATGGTGGAGGTGATGGAGGTGGTGGAGGTGGTGGAGGTGGTGGAGGTGGTGGAGGTGATGGAGGTGGTGGAGGTGGTGGAGGTGATGGAGGTGATGGAGGTGGTGGAGGTGATGGAGGTGGTGGAGGTGATGGAGGTGATGGAGGTGATGGAGATGGTGGAGGTGGTGGAGGTGGTGGAGGTGATGGAGGTGGTGGAGATGGTGGAGGTGATGGAGGTGATGGAGATGGTGGAGGTGATGGAGGTGGTGGAGGGTGGTGGAGGTGATGGAGGTGGTGGAGGTGATGGAGGTGGTGGAGGTGGTGGAGGTGATGGAGGTGGTGGAGGTGGTGGAGGTGGTGGAGGTGGTGGAGGTGATGGAGGTGGTGGAGGTGATGGAGGTGATGGAGATGATGGAGGTGGTGGAGGTGGTGGAGGTGGTGGAGGTGATGGAGGTGATGGAGGTGATGGAGGTGATTATCCTCCACCCAGCTGGGACTCATCCATTTCTGACAGGTTGTGTCCAGCTGTCCAAAACCACTTATCTCAGCAGGAAATATGTCCTAGTGATGCGTGGGCGGGCCTGTGGGCGGGGTCGTGGGGTGGTCCGTGGGCGGGTCTGTGGTCGTGGGCGGGGGCCGTGGGTTGGGCCGTGGGCGGGGCCGTGGGTTGGTCCGTGGGCGGGGCCGTGGGCGGCTGGCAGGAAGAGCCTCGGCGGGATCAGCGAACTCCTCCAGCACCTCCCAGCTCCTCTTTCTAAACTTTAGATTTATTTATCTTAGAGGACCATATGGTCATGTGACCATGTGGTCACGTGACCATGGGAACATTGCGTGTTTATATCTGTCTAATGACGTCTGACATGATGTCTGTCGCCATGGTTACCCTGAGCAGTGACAGCGGTCGATGGGTGTGGGTGGAGCCGTCGGACCCTCAGGAGGATGATCTTACTGGGGGGAACCCGACCCGTCTGTGTAAAGGGAACCCCCCCCTCTGATCCCACAATTCCTTTCTTCTATCAAACAGAGGAGCTGAGGGTGTGTGTGTGAGTGTGTGAGTGTGTGAGTGTGTGTGTGTGTGTCTGTGTGTGTGTGTGTGAGAGTGTGTGTGTGTGTGTGTCTGTGTGAGTGTGTGTGTGTGTGTGTGTCTGTGTGAGTGTGTGTGTGTGTGAGTGTGTGTGTGTGTGAGTGTGCGTGTGTCTGTGTGAGTGTGTGTGTGAGTGTGTGTCTGTGTGAGTGTGTGTGTGAGTGTGTGTGTGTGTGTGTGTGTGTGTGTCTGTGTGAGTGTGTGTGTGTGTGTGTGTGTGTGTGTCTGTGTGAGTGTGTGTGTGTGTGTGTGTGTCTGTGTGAGTGTGTGTGTGTGTGTGAGTGTGTGTGTGTCTGTGTGTGTGCCATTACTGTCTGTAATTTCAGCCTGTCCACATCCACCCTGTCAGTGGTTTTTTACTTCCTGTAACAGTAAAAATAAGTCCCTCTCTGCAGGAGGAACCTGGATTGTTGAATCGGGTGAAATTGTCTGAAATCAAACACAAAACCTGAGAAAGAAGCGGAGGAAGTTTTAGTTTGTCCTTGAACATGGAGATAGTCAGATGTTCCAACGGTCCTTCTGACCTCCTCAACAGCAAAATGGAATATTAGCTGCTGGACACTGAGGAGGAACCTGAGGCGAATCTCCTGAGTGAGGAGCAGATAAATAAATCAAGTCCATAATTAATAGATGAGTTGTTTCTCCGTGATGGAACATTCATGAAGAAACTGGGTCAGGACGGCTCCAGGATCCCCAGAGCTCCCACCCTGTCCCTCACCTGATCATCCAGGAGAGAAGGTTGACTCAGCGTTCTGATCCCCAGCTAGTTTAGCTAGTTAATCTCTGAGCTCCTAATTAGCCGTTAATTAATACTCACTGGTTTCTCAGCAACCGCTTCCTCGTTGACAGTGACAGACATCTGCCTCCACCAATCACAAAGCCGGTAGCAGTTAAGGGCGCGGCCAGGGCTGTTTAGCTTAATTAGCAGGCTGATTAACAGGGCTAACTACATTAGCATCCTCCTTCTCAACAAGATTGAATGCAGAGACACAGAGGCTGTGAGAGAGTGTGTGTCTGTGTGTGTGTGTGTCTGTGTGTGTGTGTGTGTGTGTCTGTGTGTGTGTGTGTAGCGGGGGGGGGTGAGACTGTCTGACATGTATCATGTGTCTGACACACTTTGTGCTAACAATGAATTAGCTGTTTATTAGCAGTGCAGCAGTTTTCTGTAATCTGAGCACACTGTGTGTGTGTGTGTGTGTGTGTGTGTGTGTGTGTGTGTGTGTGTGTAGCAGGACAGCTTGGACACCACAAAGTCAAATGTCTTCAGATTTATTGCATTAGCACCTGCTGGTATGCTAACAGACTAAGCTACATAATGAATGGTTGCACCGCTGCCTGTGTGCTCGGAGCGTGTTGCTATGCTAATGTTAGCATGTAGCTGGCTGGTGTCCGGTTGCAGCAGGTCTTTGTGCAGGAGGGTCGGGGGGTTGAGACAGACCCCCCCAGAAGCTGACTCAGCATCCTCCAGCATGGATGGAACCGTCTGTTCCACCTGGTCTGTCCCTCAGGTCGGAGCGGAACGCGCTCTTCCCGTTCTTCCCGTCTCCCGACTGTCTGAACTCTGATTGGCTGTTGCGTTTCCGCGGCGAGGAGACAGACGCGTCCACGGAGAGGGAAATACGAGCTGCGTGTTACACCTGTAGGACGCTGAGAGCGCCTGCAGCCCTCACAGTGGAGGGCGAATCTAACCTGACCCAGCGGGTGTCCACATCGCCATGGAAACAGGGATTACTGGTGTTTGAAGGGTGTTGGAGGACACGGCGGGGGGGCGCTCAGACTGCTGACTGCGCAGGTGTGAAACAGTTTTCCGGTTTGCTCTGCGTCTGTGGCTGGTCCGTCCATAAAGGTCATAAAGGTCAGCGCAGCGGCGGTCGGCCGCCATCGTCCCGTCGAAGCGAGGCCACGCCCCCTCGCCCCTGTCACCTGCTCCTCCCTCTGGTTTCTTTAGTTACACACAGAAACTGAGCAGGATTCAGGTGAGAGGGGTCAAAGGTCAGAGCGTCCGGGGGTTGGTGCTGCCTCGTCTGGCGCCTTGCTGACTCTCGCCCCCCCGCTCCCTCGGTATCCGGGCTGGTTGCACTGGTTGCCAGGGAAACCCGGTGACTTGTTGCCACGGTAACCCCTCTGGACGGAGGGGTGGGGGTGTTCTCGGCGTGGTTGCTGGTCGCGCTGGTTGGTTGTTGGAACAGCTTAAGTACTTAAAAGCGCCACAGAACTTTTGGCTCCGCCTCCTCGCGGGTGCTGACAGGCGGATATATTTGGCATCATCGTGGGTCGCTCAGATTAGCAAGAGTGTGGATGACACCAGAAAGTGTCTGTTGCCAGGCAACCCCATCCAAAAGTGCTCAACTAAGGCAGGTGACTGAGGTTGCTGGTTCGATTCCCGGTGTGATTTGTTGACCACATTCAACATGAGACAGGAAACATAACGCGTCATGTGATCCATGCAGCAGCACAGCTAAGCTAATGCTAAAGCTACGCCTCAGCGTCAGCTATGCTAGCATCAGGACTGACCAGAACGCAGCAACTCTCCATCTGAAAGTTTCCTCTCAACTTTCCGTGTGTGTCCCGACCTCCGTCTCTCGTTAGGAAAACTTTCAGCTGCTAATGAAGCTCGGCAGGGCGACCTCTGGAGGCCGGAGGCAGAAGTTCCAGCTTCACTAATTAACTGGCAGAAAGTGACCTTGGTTAATTACATCGGTGGCAGCGAGGCCGGCGGGCGGCGTCCGTCCTGCTCTGGACTCTGCTCCAAACATCTGCCAGCTTCCATGTGACCATGTGACCACAGCAGGAGACTCAGCTTCTGTTTGAAGCTCTTCAGAGACCGGCAGAGCTCATTAATGCACGCAGGCCTTTTCCACCTCATTAAATTAGTGTTTAACGACAGTTGGAGAGCCACAGCGAAGCCTGGCAGACAGAGTCCAGGGACAGAATCCTGCTGCTGACACATGCTGACATAAGCTAACAATGCTAACGAGAGGTTTCCTGTTTTCATTCTGGAGAAGATTTAACGGGCGTTCGACCATCGGAGCCATCGGAGCTGATCTGGGATCCGTGTAGGCTCCTGTGGAGCTGACAGGAGCTCTGGTTCTGCTCTGTGCACCATCAGGAGCAGCAGAACCGTCGGAGGAACCGAGCTGCAGATGAGTCAGAGTCTGCTGTCACGACAATTCCCACAATCCCCCATCGATGATCCTGCAGCCCGTCTGACGTCAGCAGAGCCGGTCTGACCCAACAGAACAGCTCCGACTAAACCTGTGAGCCTGAGTGGTGTCGGGGGCCCGGTGGGCCCGTGTGCTGCTGCTGGTGGTCCTCCCGGGGGTGATGCAGGAGGACGATGGAGGTCAGAGTGAAGACCATGATGAAGGAGGCTGTGAGGCGTTCACAGACCCCGGAGAGGGTGGGAAAATCCACTCAGGCTGTTTTACATCATTCCTGATGTGGATTTAGATGGTTCTGTGGTTCCCCTCCGCCACGCCAGCAGGTCCTGTTTACTTCCTGTCAGCTGGTCCCTAATAACTTCCTGCTTCTAGCGATCGATGGGCTTCAGGAACCTCTTACGTTGACGGGTCGGACACGGCGCCTAATGGCCCCACTCAATGAGGCGTGAGGCCCGTGTGGACCCTGACAGCAGCCGTTCAGAACAACCAGGCGGGTCTGCTTCCTGCTGTTTCAGCGGGACCAGTCAGCTTTGTTACCTGGAGTGCAGCAGAAGCTGGTCTCCATGGAAACGCAGCAGCGCTGTTGGGACGATGTTGATGATTTCATCCTGCTGGGGTTTCCCAGGCAGACACACAGGGGCTTCCTGGAGCCTCACATGTGTGCTCTTGTGTTGGGGGCGGAGCCTCGGGGATCGGGGCGATCCAGTCTGCTGATCCACCAGAACCCTCCGACCAGAACACAACCGCTGAACATGTGATGGATCCTGACGTGAACACTTAAAGATCAATCAGCTCAGGCTCGACCAATCACGTCACACCTTCAACCCCGCTGTCCTGTGGCGTGTTGCCATGGAAACACGCATAGACAAGGTACCCGTGCGTTATCGCTGACATGTCTGACGGGCAGTTATTCCATTGTGCACCTGTTTCCATGGTAACAAACAATGCATGTCACTGCAGCTTAGCGCTGAAGCAGCACGCGTCACGTGACCACACACAAATCACAACGCTCCTTAAGCCCCGCCCCCCACGACGCTCTGAGCTTTTCTGATGGTCTGATACTGGTGGCCACACCCCCTCCCATAAACAAACATCGGTTGTTGATGATAAAGCTAAAAACAAATCCGTCCAATCACGTGTCAGGATGAAACCGCTTCACAGTTCACAGACGGCGTCGCTGACACGCTCGCACTTCAGCAGGAAACGGCGCCGGCGTTTCACAGCTTCAGAGACGAGTGAAGCAAACACACACGGATGCTCACTACAGCCCCCTCTGCCCCAGTAGACCAGCTATCTGCCCCCTCTGCCCCAGTAGACCAGTTATCTGCCCCCTCTGCCCCAGTAGACCAGTTATCTGCCCCCTCTGCCCCAGTAGACCAGCTATCTGCCCCCTCTGCCCCAGTAGACCAGCTATCTGCCCCCTCTGCCCCAGTAGACCAGTTATCTGCCCTCTCTGCCCCAGTAGAACCAGTTAGCTACCCTCTCTGCCCCAGTAGAACCAGTTAGCTACCCTCTCTGCCCCAGTAGACCAGCTATCTGCCCCCTCTGTCCCAGTAGAACCAGTTATCTGCCCTCTGTGCCCCAGTAGAACCAGTTAGCTACCCTCTCTGCCCCAGTAGAACCAGTTAGCTACCCTCTCTGTCCCAGTAGAACCAGTTAGCTACCCTCTCTGCCCCAGTAGTACCAGTTAGCTACCCTCTCTGCCCCAGTAGAACCAGTTAGCTGCCCCCTCTGCCCCAGTAGAACCAGTTAGCTACCCTCTCTGCCCCAGTAGAACCAGTTAGCTACCCTCTCTGCCCCAGTAGTACCAGTTAGCTACCCTCTCTGCCCCAGTCTGAACTCCCATGAGTCTTTGCTGTGGTGATTAAAAGACCCTTATTGATCTGTGAAGTCAGCTGATCACTTTGATCATTTTGATTGGCTGTTTCATGTGTGAGTTTATTCCATGATTGGCTCTAATCAATCTCATCAGTTCCTTTAATTACATGTCAGTCTCACACACACACACACACACACACACACACACACACACACACACACACTGTGTAGCGCTGTTAGCTTACAGCTGAAGGGTTCTGGTTGTCACGGGAACATTTGTAGGAGATGAAGCGTGTTAGCAGCACAGCTAACTGCTAAAGCTACATTAGCCTTCAGCTCTGAGCCTCAATAGTCTCAGGTGGTTCTGACGGGGGTGGAGAACACGTTCCTCTGTTCTGGAGGACAGAACATCCTGCAGCATCATCCAGGTTTGGCTAATCCTTCACAGGAAGTGAGCGATGAACCAGTGAAGCTGTCAGCTGTCGCGCTGGGAACAGTGGGAGGAGGTAAATCTGTCAAACACTGCACACTCAGCAGATCCCAGATCACCTCTGGATCCTCTGTCCTCTCCCACAAGAGGGGGGGGGCAGGAGGAGGAATCCATCATCCCAGCACAGCTTCCTGTGGGGATCCGCTAACGCTAGCAAATCTGACCTCCTGTCAGCCTGAGAGGCCACACCCAGGGGAGGAGCCTGATGTAGCCTGACAGACTGTGTTGAGGGAAAATTACACCTCAACCTGACAGGCTGCCACCAGTAAATAATCCCAGTTTATGTACGTGTGTGTGTGTGTGTGTGTGTGTGTGTGTGAGTGTGTGTGTGTGAGTGTGGTGTGTGTGAGTGTGTGTGTGAGTGTGTGAGTGTGTGTGTGTGTGAGTGTGTGAGTGTGTGTGTGTGTGTGTGAGTGTGTGTGTAGGGGGGTTACAGAGGGAGAGAGAGTTTGTCAGGGATTGTCTGTGTTCAAAAAAGGTTCTCATTAAATTGTATGATTAAAATAACCCCCAGTAGAACCAGTTAGCTACCCTCTCTGCTCCAGTAGAACCAGTTAGCTACCCTCTCTGCCCCAGTAGAACCAGTTAGCTACCCTCTCTGCTCCAGTAGAACCAGTTAGCTACCCTCTCTGTCCCAGTAGAACCAGTTAGCTACCCTCTCTGTCCCAGTAGAACCAGTTAGCTACCCTCTCTGTCCCAGTAGAACCAGTTAGCTACCCTCTCTGCCCCAGTAGAACCAGTCATTTCAGCTCTGACTGTGTCAGAGTTGCATCATTGTCTCTTTCTTTCATTGGTTGTTGGGGAATTACAGGTGGTCACATGACCTTTACCTGCGCTGGAGTCCTAAAGGTCGGTGACCCCTGAGGTGGGAGGAGTCTCCTGCTGCTAATGTGATGTGGCCGCTCCGTCCGGTTGGACAGGAAGCAGCGCCGCATGGTTTCCTCCTGGTGAATTATGGATCGTCCTCTGTAAAATATTCATGTTGTTTAGGTTGTTGCAGCACTTCTGGACTCTGCTCCAAACATCTGCCGGGAAAACGTCGATCGTCCCGTCAATCAACCAATCGATCAATCAGCCAATGAGGGGGGAGATTCTGTACCATGTGACTGACTCTGGGTCAGTGCTGCTCATGTCCACCAGAGGGCGACCTGTAACGTAGCTGAAGCTACTTCCTGTGTCCAGGGGGCAGCGCAGGCACAGACGAGGACGCCTGCTTCTTATTGGCTGAGCTGAAATGCATTGTGGGATACAGAGTTCCTGTGGTGCATACTTGACAAAATGGGCGGAGCTAGAACAGGTACGAGAGCAGCGCTCGTGTGAGGACAGGAGTGCTTTGGTCTGTGGGAGCCGGCCCAGGTGCATGCTGGGAAACGAGGCGTCTGTTGACGTCCCGGAAAATTCAGGAAAATTCTCCCTGAACCGGATCTTCATGGTCACAGAGAGAAAACAAAACACCGATTCTCATATTAATGTTGTGGTAACATCAAAGTGTTCGTGTTCATGAATGTGTCTCAGTATTAAGATTGTAATAATAATAATAACAACAATAATAATAATAACAATAATAATATAGTGTTACGACAGTAAAGGGACGTTTCGAGGATCAAAGGGAGTCAAAATCCCGCCGCTGTGTTATAGCGCCACCTGCTGGCCGGGTGTCACGTGGTCCGGTTTTACTCACCTTTTATTGATCCAATGTTGGATTTTAATTCATAAATTAAAACGGATCACTTTGAATTCCTATTTAAATAAATAGATATAAATGATGAACAGGTCTGATTATCTTCTGTTTCATATCCTGTGTGTGTGTGTGTGTGTGTGTGTGTGTGTGTGTGTGTGTGTGTGTGTGTGTGTGTGCGCGCGTGTGTGTGTGAGTGTGTGTTTAACAGGTTTTTGATCGTCCTCGGGTGTTTGATTCTGGCCATTCTGACCACGTTCAAGGAACACGAGAAGGTGTCGGCTCACTGGCTGGTCATACTGGTAGGACTGGGAATTCTCTGGGGGGAACTGGGAGGAACTGGGGGGAATTGGGAGGAATTGGGGGGAACTGGGAGGAACTGGGGGGAATTGGGAGGAACTGGGGGGAACTGGGAGGAACTGGGAGGAATTGGGGGGAACTGGGAGCTGCTGAACAGGAAGTGTGATGTTCCTGTGTGGCTCAGGAAACCTTCGCCATCTTCATCTTTGGGGCGGAGTTTGCTCTGAGGATCTGGGCCGCCGGCTGCCGCTGCCGCTACAAAGGCTGGAGGGGGAGGCTGCAGTTCGCCCGCAAGCCGCTCTGCGTCCTAGGTGAGAGCAGCAGCAGGACGCGGGCCCGCAGGGCCGGCTCGGTAAGACTCCTGATCTGGGTTCTGGTTCTGTCAGACATCTTCGTGCTCATCGCCTCCGTGCCCGTGGTCGCCGTGCGGAACCAAGGGAATGTGTTGGCCACGTCGCTGCGCAGCCTCCGCTTCCTGCAGATCCTGCGGATGCTCCGGATGGACCGCCGGGGGGGCACCTGGAAGCTGCTGGGCTCGGCCATCTACGCCCACAGCAAGGTAGGAGCTCACACGGGCAACACCAGAACCGGCTCCGGGCTGCCCCCCCCCCGGGTCTGACCTCCTGCTGTGACCTCCCGCAGGAGCTGATCACAGCCTGGTACATCGGCTTCCTGTCGCTGATCCTGGCCTCCTTCCTGGTCTACCTGGTGGAGAAGGACGACGTCTCCATGGACGTGTCCGACCCGGAGAACCCGACGGCTCAGCCCAAAACACAGGACTTCGACACCTACGCCGATGCTCTGTGGTGGGGGCTGGTACGTACCCGGGGAATCTGCTGAAGAAGCAGAGGTCAGAGGTCACGTCCTGGCCGGGAGGACGTGACCTCTGACCCGGGCGCTCCTGTCTGCAGATCACGCTGACCACCATCGGCTACGGGGACAAAACCCCCAAGACCTGGGCGGGGCGCCTGCTGGCCGGCATGTTCGCCCTCATCGGCGTGTCCTTCTTCGCCCTGCCAGCAGTGGGTGCTCCCGCCGACACGTGCACGTTCGGGCCGTCGCCCTGCTGCTGACCCTGACCCTGACCCTGACCCTGACCCTGACCCTGACCCTGTTGTGTCTGCAGGGGATCCTGGGCTCTGGTCTGGCCCTGAAGGTCCAGGAGCAGCACCGACAGAAGCACTTTGAGAAGCGCAGACACCCGGCAGCCGGCCTGATCCAGGTGAGCAGCAGCAGCTTCAGCTGACCTCTGACCTCTGACCTCTGACCCCTGCTGCTCTCCTCCAGTCTGCCTGGAGATATTACTCCACCAACCCCGTCAGGGACGACCTGATCGCCACATGGAGGTTTTATGAAACCGTCATTTCACTTCCCTGTTTCAGGTAAAACACACACACAGAAATACACACACACGTGCGCAGGACCACGTGCACGTGCACGTTTCTGGAGATGAATTGTGTTTGTCGTGGTTTGCTGCAGCGCTCCTACCTTCTACCAGTCATGACGTCTGTCCAAACCTTCAGTTCCTTCAGCCTTGCATGCGCGTCTTTAACCTGTGGTTTCCATGGAAACCTGGATGCTGAACAGGTAGAACAGGTGTGCACGTGTGCACGAATCTCCCAGGAGCAGATCTGGGCTGTGAACGGCTACAGATGATAAATATTCCTGAGAACAGAGGGAGGTTCTGATCTCCAGAAGCTGCTTCTGTCATCGGTCCTCTGAGCTAATGATGCTAAAGCTAAACGCAGGTTAGCGCCACGAGCGCCGTCTGTAGGTTGATGGGTGTTTCTCTGTCTCCACAGGAAGGAACAGTTGGAGGTCATGGCGAGGTGAGATGTTCATGACATCAGCAGCAAGCACGCCATGGTGGCGCCATGGTGGCGCCATGGTGGCGTCAGGTGGCGTCAGGTGGCAGCAGGTGGCGTCAGGTGGCGTCAGGTGGCGTCAGGTGGCGTCAGGGTAGCGTCAGGGTGGCGTCAGGTGGCGTCAGGTGGCGTCAGGGTGGCGTCAGGTAGCGTCAGGTGGCGTCAGGTGGCGTCAGGTAGCGTCAGGGTGGCGTCAGGTGGCGTCAGGGTAGCGTCAGGTGGCAGCAGGTGGCGTCAGGTGGCAGCAGGTGGCGTCAGGTGGCGTCAGGGTGCCGTCAGGTGGCGTCAGGGTAGCGTCAGGTGGCGTCAGGGTGGCGTCAGGGTAGCGTCAGGTGGCGTCAGGTGGCGTCAGGTGGCGTCAGGTGGCGTCAGGGTAGCGTCAGGTGGCAGCAGGTGGCGTCAGGTGGCAGCAGGTGGCGTCAGGGTGGCGTCAGGTGGCGTCAGGTGGCGTCAGGGTAGCGTCAGGTGGCAGCAGGTGGCGTCAGGTGGCAGCAGGTGGCGTCAGGTGGCAGCAGGGTGGCGTCAGGTGGCGTCAGGGTAGCGTCAGGTGGCGTCAGGGTGGCGTCAGGTGGCGTCAGGTGGCGTCAGGTGGCGTCAGGTGGCGTCAGGTGGCGTCAGGTGGCGTCAGGGTGCCGTCAGGCGCCGTCAGGTGGCGTCAGGTGGCGTCAGGTGGCGTCAGGGTGGCGTCAGGTGGCAGCAGGTGGCAGCAGGTGGCAGCAGGTGGCGTCAGGTGGCGTCAGGTGGCAGCAGGTGGCAGCAGGTGGCGTCAGGTGGCGTCAGGTGGCGTCAGGTGGCGTCAGGTGGCGTCAGGTGGCAGCAGGTGGCAGCAGGTGGCGTCAGGTGGCGTCAGGTGGCAGCAGGTGGCAGCAGGTGGCAGCAGGTGGCAGCAGGTGCCGTCAGGTGGCGTCAGGTGGCAGCAGGTGGCAGCAGGTGGCAGCAGGTGGCAGCAGGTGGCGTCAGGTGGCGTCAGGTGGCAGCAGGTGGCAGCAGGTGGCAGCAGGTGGCGTCAGGTGGCAGCAGGTGGCGTCAGGTGGCAGCAGGTGGCAGCAGGTGGCAGCAGGTGCCGTCAGGTGGCGTCAGGTGGCGTCAGGTGGCAGCAGGTGGCAGCAGGTGGCAGCAGGTGGCAGCAGGTGGCGTCAGGTGGCAGCAGGTGGCAGCAGGTGGCAGCAGGTGGCAGCAGGTGGCAGCAGGTGGCAGCAGGTGGCAGCAGGTGGCGCCCTCACCTGACGCTAATGTAGCCACATGTTGCTTTCACACATGAACGACAGGAAGTTCTGCATCTGAGCCGCTGGTCACAGGACAGAAGATCAGAGTTCTAATCTGGGCTCATTACACGTTCTGCTCCGACGCCTGACGGCGTCACCATGGCGACGCCATCACGCCGCTGGCTTAGGTTACTCAGCTAAGAGCAGAGAGTGATGGAGCTGTGTGGAGGCTTCACCTGTGCTTCACCTGTGTGCTCACACCTTAGCTTAGCGTTAGCTTCTCATGGCTCTGCAGCCTCAGGTGAATCGGAGCGTTTGTCCTAGTTTGGCTCCATTTGGCTGGAGTCAGGTTTCTGCTCTTTACCTGCGGCGTCCCCTGTCCCCCGAGGTGGCCTCTCCCAGAGCCTGGTCCTGTTCCCCAGGGACCTGCTCTGGGCTCTGGTTCCCGCTCTGCTCGCCTCTCACAGGCGTCTCCTTTTACCCAGAGTGCTCCTGGCTGGGAGCTGCCAAAGTCTCCACAAAGGCCCGATCAGACGGTTCTGAGGTTCCTCCTGCAGAGCCGGAGGGTCCGAAGAGCTCAGATCCTGGGTCCTCCAGAAATACTTTTCATTTCCTGTCATTTCAGCCAGAAGCTGAGCATCCTGGAGCGCGTCCGCCTGCCCAGCACGCGGCCGCCGCCGGTGGGAGGCAGGAAGCTGACGGGGACCGGCGACGCCATCGAGGAGAGTCCGTCCAGAGCTGCCGGCTTCAGCAACCGCGAACGTCTCCGCACCGCCTTCCGCATGAGGGCCTACACGCTCCGGCAGAGCTCGGAAGGTCCCTCGCCTCCTCACACACCTCCTCACACACCTCCTCACACACTTCCTCACCTCCTCACCTCCTCACCTCCTCACTCTGCTCCTCCTCAGATCCTGGAGCCCCCACTGAGCCCCCCCCCGAGGAGCGAGGCTTCCCTCCAGAGCTCCTGATGGAGGACATGATCCCCACGCTGAAGCTGCTCATCAGGGCAGTGAGGTCAGCAGGCATCCCTCATCCATCCCTCATCCATCCCTCATCCATCATCCATCCCTCATCCATCCTCATCCATCCATCCCTCATCCATCCCTCATCCATCCCTCATCCATCCATCATCCATCCCTCATCCATCCCTCATCCATCCCTCATCCATCCATCCCTCATCCATCCATCCCTCATCCATCCATCATCCATCCCTCATCCATCCATCATCCATCCCTCATCCATCCCTCATCCATCCCTCATCCATCCATCCCTCATCCATCCATCCCTCATCCATCCCTCATCCATCCATCCCTCATCCATCCCTCATCCATCCCTCATCCATCCCTCATCCATCCCTCATCCATCCATCCCTCATCCATCCCTCATCCATCCCTCATCCATCCATCCCTCATCCATCCTCATCCATCCCTCATCCATCCCTCATCCATCCCTCATCCATCCCTCATCCATCCCTCATCCATCCATCCCTCATCCATCCCTCATCCATCCCTCCATCCATCCCTCATCCATCCCTCATCCATCATCCATCCCTCATCCATCATCCTCATCCCATCAATCCTCCTCATCCATCCCTCATCCATCCCTCACCCATCCTCATCCATCCCTCATCCATCCCTCATCCACCCCTCACCCATCCATCCCTCACCCATCCATCCCTCATCCATCCATCCCTCATCCACCCCTCATCCATCCGTCATCCATCCACCCCTCATCCATCCCTCATCCATCCATCCCTCATCCATCCCTCATCCATCCATCCCTCATCCATCCCTCATCCATCCCTCATCCATCCATCCTCTCCATCCACCCCTCATCCACCCTCATCCATCCATCCCTCATCCATCCCTCACCATCCATCCCTCATCCATCCTCATCCACCCCTCATCCATCCGTCATCCATCCATCCCCTCATCCATCCATCCCTCATCCATCCCTCATCCATCCATCCCTCACCCATCCCTCATCCACCCCTCATCCATCCCTCATCCATCCCTCATCCATCCATCCCTCATCCATCCATCCCTCATCCATCCCTCATCCATCCCTCATCCATCATCCATCCATCCCTCATCCATCCCTCACCCATCCCTCATCCATCCCTCATCCATCCCTCATCCATCATCCATCCATCATCCATCCCTCATCCATCCCTCATCCATCCCTCATCCATCCATCCCTCATCCATCCCTCATCCATCATCCATCCCTCATCCATCCCTCATCCATCATCCATCCATCCCTCATCCATCCCTCATCCATCCCTCATCCATCCCTCATCCATCCATCCCTCATCCATCCCTCATCCATCCCTCATCCATCCCTCATCCATCCATCCCTCATCCATCCCTCATCCATCCATCCCTCACCCATCCCTCATCCATCCCTCATCCATCCCTCATCCATCCATCCCTCACCCATCCCTCATCCATCCATCCCTCACCCATCCCTCATCCATCCCTCATCCATCCCTCAACCATCCACCCCTCATCCATCCGTCATCCATCCATCCCTCATCCATCCATCCCTCATCCATCCCTCATCCACCCCTCATCCATCCATCCCTCATCCATCCATCCCTCATCCATCCCTCATCCACCCCTCATCCATCCATCCCTCATCCATCCATCCCTCATCCATCCATCCCTCATCCATCCCTCATCCACCCCTCATCCATCCATCCCTCATCCATCCATCCCTCATCCATCCCTCATCCATCCATCCCTCACCCATCCCTCATCCATCCCTCATCCATCCCTCATCCATCCATCCCTCACCCATCCCTCATCCATCCATCCCTCACCCATCCCTCATCCATCCCTCATCCATCCCTCAACCATCCACCCCTCATCCATCCGTCATCCATCCATCCCTCATCCATCCATCCCTCATCCATCCCTCATCCACCCCTCATCCATCCATCCCTCATCCATCCATCCCTCATCCATCCCTCATCCACCCCTCATCCATCCATCCCTCATCCATCCACCCCTCATCCATCCATCCCTCACCCATCCCTCATCCATCCCTCACCCATCCCTCATCCATCCCTCATCCATCCCTCATCCATCCCTCATCCACCCCTCATCCATCCATCCCTCATCCATCCACCCCTCATCCATCCCTCATCCATCCATCCCTCATCCACCCCTCATCCATCCATCCCTCACCCATCCCTCATCCACCCCTCATCCATCCCTCATCCATCCCTCATCCATCCATCTCTGCAGACGTTCCTCCTACCTGTGTTGCAGGATCATGCAGTTCCTCCTGAACAAGAAGCGTTTCAAGGAGACGCTGAGGCCTTATGATGTGAAGGACGTGATTGAGCAGTACTCTGCTGGACACCTGGACATGCTCTGCAGGATCAAGTACCTGCAGACCAGGTGGGCTCCACACACCTGCCCACTCTGGCCACACCTCCTCCTGACTACTCACATCTTTCTCTTCCCTCAAGGATCGACATGATCCTCGCCCCCGGACCCCCCCTCACCCCCAAACAGAAGAAGAGCCAGAAGCCTCCCTTCACGTACCCGTCCAGCCAGTCCCCCAGGTAGGGACCACGCACCTGTGCCTCACCTGTGTGTCTCTGTGTGTTACACCTCTCTGCTCTGCTGTTCCAGGCACGAGCCCTTCCTTCCCAAAGCTGCTTCCATGCCGGATGCTGAGGACCAAAGCATGATGGGTAGATTTGTCAGGGTGGAGAGGCAGGTAGGTCCATCTCAACCCTGAAGGTGGAGGTTACCATGGCAACTAGGGAAACCTGCTGCGGTCTGTGTCTCAGGTGGAGGACATGGAGAAGAAGCTGGACTTCCTGGTCGACATGCACATCCAGCACACGGAGCACCTGCAGGTGGACTCGGTCGGCACCGCCCACATGACCTTGGAGGCGTGTCACCCAACAGGAAATGGCGAGATACGGCGAGTGTTCCTCAACTACGCTGAGGGGTTCCCACACCTGGCGTACCAGGTGCCCGTGGGGGAGGTGAGCCGGCCCGGCGGCGGCCCGCAGCGCCACCCTCTGGCTGCCATCCCCACCTACACGGAGCGCCCGACTGTGCTGCCCATCAGCTCGCTGCAGGACCTGTCGGAGGGTCCGGGGAGGACCACGGGGGGGCGGGGGGCTGACACGCCTCTGTCCATGCTCTCAGTCAACCACGAGGAACTGGAGCGCTCTCCCAGCGGCTTCAGCATCTCCGGGGAGCGGGACGGCGAGGAGGGCCACGAGCTGTCCGCGGGCGCCGCCGTCGCGTCCGGGGACGCCGGCTGGACGAGACCGAAAGCGAGCCACCTTGCTGAGGGCGAGACGGACACGGACACGGACCCGTTCACGCCCAGTGGCGGGCCCCTCCCACTGTCCTCTACAGGGGAGGGTTTTGGTGAAAGTGTGTGGGCCACACCCCCCTGAGAGGCGTGGCCACAGAGAAAGGTACAGCACCTGGTAAAGAGCCAGCGTCCACCTCTGGACACGTCGGTCTGGGTGAGGTCACGGCTCCTAGCCAAAACATTTAGAGGAGGGGCGGGTCTACTGGATCTCGCCGATGACCTCATCCAGCGCTCGCCATCTGCTCGGGGCGCCACGGCAACGAGGACGCAGATCGTGTGTAAAGTTAGACTCTGTACAGTGCATCTTAGCTAACGTTAGCGCCATATACACCTGAAAGCTTTACCGCTGCAAAGCCACGCGCTGCATGGAAGCATGTGACTCTAGAGTAGAACAGCTCCAGGAAGTGGGCGGGGCCTCGCTGTGCCGCCATTTTGGAACAGGTTTTTATATCAGCCTTTCTTTTATTTGTGCATGTTGTGCATGACGATGCAGCACTGAAGGGAGGGGGGACGCCGTCCACGAGGACGAGGACAGAGGTCGGACGCACGACCTCGTCTTCTGTGTGTGTGTGTGTGTGTGTGTGTGTGTGTGTGTGTGTGTGTTCTTGTCCGTGCTACATTGATTAGCAACGCGAGGTTTTGTCCTCACAAGGTCAAAGGTGTGTTTGTGCGTTCAGACTGGCGGTCATGTCCTCACAGGGATAGAAGAACAGGGTGTGTGTGTGTTGACTGTCCTCTCACCACTGTGCTCTTCACTTCTGTCCACGTAAACACACAAATGGACAGTTTGTTCAGTCAGAAACACTAAACTTCACGGCTGCTGGCGCCTGAACTCACCTGGGCGTGAGCAGGTAAGACCGCCGTCAGGGAACCAGACAGGAACATGAAAAA
>NC_042306.1:15211562-15241562 GCF_901000725.2 Takifugu rubripes | reverse complement strand
TGCGCTGACGGAGCAGTTTTAGGCTGTTTAGTGGCTCCCTCTAGTGGCCCACCTCTGTAACCGCATGCGTCTTTAATATTTAAATATTGGAATAATCAATAGATTAGTGATATTTTATGACTATTACTGTTAATAACAATCCTTTATTACTAATGATTAGTGGTATTGGATTAAATTGGATTTTCATGTCATTAAACTGAATTTTTCAGGCTTTAACTGAAAGAAATCGATTTTCGGTGTAAAATTGTTTCAGTTTCCAGCGTCAGAAGCTTCAGCAGCAGCTGGTTCAGAAGAAGGTTCTGTTACTGCGTCACCAACCACACCAATGACCTCACAGGTGAGGCCGCAGGTGAGGGCCGCAGGTGAGGGCGCACAGGTGAGGGCCGCAGGTGAGGGCCGCAGGTGAGGGCGCGCAGGTGAGGGCGCACAGGTGAGGGCGCACAGGTGAGGGCCGCAGGTGAGGGTGCACAGGTGAGGGCCGCAGGTGAGACCTCACAGGTGAGGGCGCACAGGTGAGGGCGCACAGGTGAGGGCCGCAGGTGAGGGTGCACAGGTGAGGGTGCACAGGTGAGGGCCGCAGGTGAGGGTGCACAGGTGAGGGCCGCAGGTGAGGGTGCACAGGTGAGGGTGCACAGGTGAGGGCCGCAGGTGAGGGTGCACAGGTGAGGGCCGCAGGTGAGACCTCACAGGTGAGGGCCGCAGGTGAGACCTCACAGGTGAGGGCGCACAGGTGAGGGCCGCAGGTGAGGGTGCACAGGTGAGGGCCGCAGGTGAGGGTGCACAGGTGAGGGTGCACAGGTGAGGGCCGCAGGTGAGGGTGCACAGGTGAGGGTGCACAGGTGAGGGCCGCAGGTGAGGGCCGCAGGTGAGACCTCACAGGTGAGGGCGCACAGGTGAGGGCGCACAGGTGAGGGCCGCAGGTGAGGGTGCACAGGTGAGGGTGCACAGGTGAGGGCCGCAGGTGAGGGTGCACAGGTGAGGGCCGCAGGTGAGGGTGCACAGGTGAGGGTGCACAGGTGAGGGCCGCAGGTGAGGGTGCACAGGTGAGGGTGCACAGGTGAGGGCCGCAGGTGAGGGCCGCAGGTGAGACCTCACAGGTGAGGGTGCACAGGTGAGGGTGCACAGGTGAGGGCCGCAGGTGAGGCCGCAGGTGAGGGCCGCAGGTGAGACCTCACAGGTGAGGGCGCACAGGTGAGACCTCACAGGTGAGGGCGCACAGGTGAGGGCCGCAGGTGAGGGCGCACAGGTGAGACCTCACAGGTGAGACCTCACAGGTGAGGGCGCACAGGTGAGACCTCACAGGTGAGGGCGCACAGGTGAGGGCCGCAGGTGAGGGCGCACAGGTGAGACCTCACAGGTGAGGGCCGCAGGTGAGGGCGCACAGGTGAGACCTCACAGGTGAGACCTCACAGGTGAGGGCGCACAGGTGAGGGCGCACAGGTGAGGGCGCACAGGTGAGGGTGCACAGGTGAGACCTCACAGGTGAGACCTCACAGGTGAGGGTGCACAGGTGAGAACCTGCAGCTTGTTTGTCCTTCACGTGTCCTCTATCTTCAGACTTTAGCGCCATCCTACTGGACGTGATGAGAAACTCCACCAGTTACGTCCACGAGCTCTTCAAGTCGGCGTCCATCGTATCAGGTGGGCGGGGCTAACGTCTCACCTGTTGCTGTGGTTGCCGGTAGTGTTTGTGATGATGGAACTGGTGTGTGTGTGTGTGTGTGTGTGTGTGTCAGTGGGCCAGCGGAACCAGTCCACCTGCACCTACATCTGCCTGATGGCTGGGAGGACGGGTCAGTGCCGCCGGAGCCTCACGTGCACGCGCAGCGCGGCGCAGCACCAGGCATCGCCGCAGTTGTTCACAGGTGTGTTGTTGTGCTGCAGGAGCGGAGGTGTCGCACCTGTGGGAGCTCCACTCCATCGCTCCCATCTTCAACCGCACCATCGGGGGCGCGCCTGGGCCAGGTGCGTGGCCTCCTGGCCGCCAGGGGGCAGCAGCGCCCCATTCTGGGGTTTCCCACTTTTTCATGTTTACGCGCATTTTCAATGAGACCAATGTGACTTTAGCGCAGTTTCCGCTTCACTACGAGTTTAGTGCGTTTATGAGCTTCGTGCGTGTGATGATCTGATTTTAGCGTCCGAAACGCAGCAGCCGCCCGGGCGGAGCCGCGACTCCGGGCGGAGCTCCGCGTTCCCCGGCCGGGATGAGACGGCCGCTGCCGGTGGGTCTGGGGGAGGCGCCGCTGGTCACCGCGGACACTCCTCATCAGAGCGGATCACAAACATCTCACACCTGCTTCTCTTGTTTTATTCCTTATCTGCATTGTTTATTACTCATTTTCAGGTGACGTATTTTCTGTTAGCAGGGAATGTTAGCTAGCGCTGACTAATCTCGGCTAGTTCCGTCCAACATACATTTGAATGGCACCGTCACCAACCATTAGCATTAGCTTCCGCCGGGGTGTGAATGCTGTCAGACACCCGGGAGGCTGCTGAGAAGCGTCTCTGGTGGTGGGGAGCACAGCTGGGGGCTCCCTGGGGCCACGGCGGGCCCTCCTCCCGGGGTCCGGGGGTCCGCCCCATCAGGGTGGAGGACTAAAGCCCGTTACGGATTCCTGGAGGACCTGCTGACAACCTTCTGTTCTTCTGTTTCCATCCCACAGCAGGAACGGAGAGCACGCCGCTGCCTCCACAACCCCGACCTGGAGCACCAGCAACCCGCCCAGCTGGACCAGCAGCACCACCCTCAACATCTGCATCAGCACAGCTGGCGACGCAGCACAGCTTCACCTGGCCAGCGACCACGGAGACTACACTACCCAGCATGCCCCTGCAGACACCAGGTAAACGATCCAACAGAAGCAGCGTGAAGGTGAAGGTCTCCTGATTGATCCCTCCTCCTGGTCTCCATCACCCTGGAGGGGCTCGCAGGCCGCCGTAGCAACGGCCGCCTCCTGCCTAGCAACAAGCTCTGGGATGGAGCGCTGAGTTTTCATGACGTTTCTATATTTAATCATTCCGTCACTGTCGAGAAGGTGAATATGTAGCATCACCTGCGGGGTGGGACGGGAGCGTTGCTAGGGACAACGACCACATTTACGCAACAAAGTCCCTCATTTGAATCCGGATCCGCGTGGCCACTGGGGGGCGCGCGCCTCCACGTGGCCACTGGGGGGCGCGCGCCTCCGCGTGGCCACTGGGGGGCGCGCGCCTCCGCGTGGCCACTGGGGGGCGCGCGCCTCCGCGTGGCCACTGGGGGGCGCTGGAGGAGACTCGGCTCGAAGCAGGAAGTGTCGCGGGCGGTTCTGGGCTGTGGCTGACGTGACCTCTCCCCCTGTCTTGAGAGGCTGTCCCTCGGACCGGCCCGGTGGCCCGGCAGCTGTGGTTGCCATGACGACCGCCGGCGCCCAGGGGCTGCAGCGGTGCGTCCTGCAGCTGTGCAGCTTCTTCTCGCGGTGCGTCTGTGGACGTCTGCGCCGCCACACGCGGCCCAACAGGTGTCTGCGCCGCTCTCAGAACCTTTTGGATCCGTTCTGGTTCTAAAGGGCCGTTTCTGTTCCAGGTTCTGTGTCCACGGTCAGAACTGGTACCACAAACACGTGTCTGAGGTCTGCCGCCGTGCCCGGAGGACCTCCCCCTCCAGGAGTGAGTGTCCAAACCGGTTTGGACCGGCCCGGTTGGCCAGGCGGTCCAAGGTGGAGGAGGAGTCCAGAACGTCTAGAAGCATCAAGCCCAGCTGGGCGGAGCTTCAGTCCTCCAGAGTCCCGCCCCCTGGAGCGGTGCTGTGGCGTTCTCTCTGACCTTCATCACCTGACTCCGCCTCCTCGTCTGTGTCCTCAGATGTGAAACAAAGATGTGTGATCAGGATGTGTGAGGAGGCGTGACGAGAGAACCGGGCGCCACCGTCATCAGCGCCACCGTCATCAGCGCCACCGTCATCAGCGCCACCTTCATCAGCGCCACCTTCATCATCGCCACCTTCATCACCGCCACCGTCATCGGCGCCACCTTCATCACCGCCACCGTCATCGGCGCCACCGTCATCGGCGCCACCGTCATCACCGCCACCTTCATCACCGCCACCTTCATCACCGCCACCTTCATCATCGCCACCTTCATCACCGCCACCTTCATCACCGCCACCTTCATCACCGCCACCTTCATCACCGCCACCTTCATCATCGCCACCTTCATCACCGCCACCTTCATCACCGCCACCTTCATCACCGCCACCTTCATCATCGCCACCTTCATCACCGCCACCTTCATCACCGCCACCTTCATCACCGCCACCTTCATCACCGCCACACAGAGTTGTGACTGTAACAGATGCTGTGTCAATAAAGTTTGGTTGAGTTGAACAAACGCTTCCTGTTTTGGCATCATTGTGGCATTATCTGGCCCCGCCCCTCCCCCCACTGCCCTTACAATAGCAGCCTGTTGGCCCCGCCCCTCCCGCCACTGCCCTTACAATAGCGGCCTGTTGGCCCCGCCCCTCCCCCACTGCCCTTACAATAGCGGCCTGTTGGCCCCGCCCCTCCCGCCACTGCCCTTACAATAGCGGCCTGTTGGCCCCGCCCCTCCCCCCACTGCCCTGTACAACAGCGGCCTGTTGGCCCCGCCCCTCCCGCCACTGCCCTTACAATAGCGGCCTGTTGGCCCCGCCCCTCCCCCACTGCCCTGTACAACAGCGGCCTGTTGGCCCTGCCCCTCCCCCACTGCCCTTACAATAGCGGCCTGTTGGCCCCGCCCCTCCCCCCACTGCCCTTACAATAGCGGCCTGTTGGCCCCGCCCCTGCCGCCGCTCTTCTTCATTGATCTGAACTCCTCTGAGGAGACCAGGACCACCTCCTGAGACAAAGAGGACAAAGGCTCCTCTGTGGGGCCCCCAGGACCCCCACCGCCGGGGCGGAACACCTGCAGGGCGTCCCAGTCAGGTGACGGGTGGCAGCCAATCGGAGGAGGAGCCGAGCACCTTAAAGCTGCTCTGCAGGTACGAGCGCGAGTGAAGAAGCCGCGACTGCTGCAGGGACCCGCTAACGCCGCTGATGCTAACCAGCCCAGATCTGACGATGGTTCTGGTTCTGGTTCTGGTTCTGTCTCTTGCTCACGGTGAGTTGGACCCCGTGACCTTTGATCAGCTCCTCCCCGTTTGCTCACCTGTGCTGCTGCTCCTCAGCTCCGAGCGCCGCCGCGGCGTCCTGCTCCAGGTCACATGACGTGGACCACATGACCGGTAAGAACAGGCTGCGTCCAGCAGGGGGCGCCGGCCCAGCCGCTGACTCTCTCTTCTTCTGTGGTGCCAGAGTGCGTCGGCCAGCGCTTCTCCTGGCTGCACGCCGTCTTCCACGATCTGCCGTCGCTGCTGAACTTTGCGGCGAAGCTTCGCTGCTCGTCGGGTCTTTGTCCTCGAGACCTGGACGACTACGGCTGCACCTGCACGCACCTGGTGGCCGGGGCCCCCGTGGATCCTCTGGACAGGTGAGTCCCGCCTCTGGGCCGCCGCCGCCCCAGACGGCCGGCGCGCTTCACTTCTTCTGTCCGCAGCTGCTGCCAGACGCACCGGCGTTGCTACGGCGACGCCGCCCCCTGCAGGCAGACGCCGCCGCCGCCGCCGCGCCTCCACGGCTGCTCCGCCCTCGACGCCCGCTGCGGTGAGCTGGCGCCGCCTCACGGCTCGCTGCTAGCGTTAGCGGGCTGAGCTTACCGGAGCTAACAGATGCTAACTGCTGTTGTTGGCGTTGTCCCGACAGACGAGGGCGGCTGGTGCCAGCAGAGGTTCTGCCGCTGCGACCGGGCCGCCATCCAGTGCCTGACCAACGCCTCCTATGACTCCGCCTTTAGGGGCGTCGCCGCCTCGTCCTGCCTCGCCACACAGACAGGAAGTGGTTCAGGTAACCCTTCATCTCTCTTCCCACAATGCAACAGTGGTTACTCCACGCGGCTACGTCGCAACACCTCCGACCTCCGTCCGAGTTTCCTCTGGTTACCGTGGTGACCAGAGTCGGGTGGGCGGGGCTACTCCAGTGGTCCTCAGGTGGTCTGTTTAACGCGTCTTTGAGCGAGTTCACTTCCTGGTCCGACTAACACCGATGCTAACACCGATGCTAACACTGCTGCTAACACCGATGCTAACACTGATGCTAACACTGCTGCTAACACTGCTGCTAACACAACATGAAATCAGCGTGTGTGTTCCGTCTGTGTCCACTGGAGGCAGCACACGGGTTTCTGATTCCAGCTGTTTTGACAGAGGTGAATCACACGATGAGCAGACTGAATGACAGCGACGTCACATCATCACTGGCTCCGCCCCCACCCACAACGCCATTAGATGGTATACTAGTTCCCCAGATGCTAACGTGTTTGGCGGCTGTTAGCTTGCAGCAGCGCTGTGAGTCTCCTCTGTCCGTCTTTAAGGTTCCATTGATGCAGAGACGGACGATGCTAACGCTTCGGCCAGCAGCCACGGTGAGCCCCTCAACTAGCTGTTAGCTGGTGATGCTAACGCGGTGCATTCCTGAAAACAAGCAGCGGATTCTGTGAGCGTTAGCTACAAGTGGGTGGGTTTGTTGCAGAGCTGCTCAGAGTGACCACGGGAGTCGAACCATCAACTCCAGGACCTGCGACCACCAGTGAGTCGCCTGTAGGAGGAGCAGGAGACCCCATCCAGCCGATCACCTCTGCACCCAGGAGCTTAGCCACGCCCTCTGAAGAGGACGATGATGACGATGATGAAGAGCTTGGTAACAGAGCAACTGTAGCCGGGACACGTGGACGCCGTCCTCTGCCCGACAATGACTGAAGCTAACGTGCTACAGCTAACACGCAGAATTTTGTCATAAAAATTGACTTCCCAGAACTCGAGACGACGGCGCTCAAAGCTGGACAGGAACAGGAAGCTGTGAAACCAACACAGGAAGTTCCGTGCGTGGACGACAGCTCGCAGCAGGAAAACACAGACGGTACTTTGATCACCTGTACAACCATCTGGAAACCACGCCCCTTTCCTAAATTAGCTGTGTTGGCTAAACCAAACTAGCAAGTTAGCTGTTGGCTAACTTAGCGAAACACCTTTCTGAGTCACGCTAACTTACAGATGTGTGTGAGCAGCTGGATGACAGTCGAGCTAACGCTCGGCAGCATTCTTAGATTAGCAAACGCTGATATTAGCTGCGTTTATCTTTGCAGATGACGATGTGGCTCAGAAGCAGACGGTTCCGTTCTGCTCGCTGCTCGAGTCTGTCGGGTCATCGGAGGTCCAGCAGCAGTCGGAGGCTAAAGGTGACGAGGCTTCCTGATCTGCTCTCACCACCCAGTCAGATGAACTGGTAGCATCGCTCATCTCTCACGCTAACACAACGCGCTAACGTAGCGTGCTAACCTGTCTCTGGCAGAATGCAGCGACTCGTTCACGATCTACGGCCCCGACGGGCGAGCGCGGCGGACGGCGTCCCTGGGTGCGATGCTGCGCTGCCTGACGGGACGATGTCCCCACGAGTACGAGATGTACGGCTGCTACTGCGGCCAGGAGGGCGGCGGGCGTCCCGTGGACCAGCTGGACAGGTCAGCCACAGGAAGTGATGTCACTGAGGAGGTTTGAGGCTAACGAGGTGATCTCCCGCTCAGGTGCTGCTTCCTCCACCGCTGCTGCTGGGCTCAGATCAGCTCGATGGGCTGCAGGTCCGACAGGAAGCTCAACGCTCTCATTTCCTGTGACAACAGGAAGCCGCGATGTAGGTGGGGCTGCTGGCGCCGCTGCGTCGGGATTGGCTGAGACGTTTAAAGACTGTTGCTGTTGCAGGTCAGGGCTCCTCGGTGTGTGACCAGCTGCAGTGTGCGTGTGATCGCACCACCGCCGAGTGTATGGCGGCGGCGCCCTTCGACCACAGGCTGGGGTCACGCCAGTGCGGTGGCCCCGCCCCCTCCTGCCGCCGGGCCGGGGGGCCTCCCGGGCCCCGCCTCCCCCCTCGGGCCAGTGAGGAGGCTGCTGCAGATCATGGCAGGTGAGAACAGGATGTTCACATCATGTGACAGGAAGCTGGAGACATGTTGATGATGTCATCTTCCTGCAGTGATGAGGGTTCTGACCAGCAGGACCCAGAACCTCCAACTGGGTCGTCCCTGGGTTCTGAGCTGCTTCCTGATGTTGAGCTGGGGGGGCGGCCAGTGGTGGGCGCTGAGGAGGAGGAGGAGGAGGAAGAAGAGGAGGATTCTGGGAAGTGAAGTTAGTTAGTAAATGGGGGGGGGGGGGGGTGTCTTGCTCAGGGGCACCCCAGCAGTGCTCTGTCTGTGCTGGGGTTTGAACTCCGAAGCTTCGGGGGAGTTTGGTCAGTCTGTGATTTTTATAATAAAGCTGTAAAAACCAAACGTGAGTTTTGAGTTAATAAAGGAGTAATAAAGGAGTAGTAATAGAGTAGTAATAAAGGAGTAATAAAGTAGTAATATAAGCGTAATAAAGTATTAATATAGGAGTAATAAAGTAGTAATAAAGGAGGGACAATGAAGTGATGAGATCAGTTTTATTCAACGTGTCTGAGTGGATGAAGATTTCTATCAAAAACAGAATCTCACAAATGTTTCAGCTTCAGACAAAAGATTTGTTCATTTTCAGTTTTAAAGATCAGAAACCACAGAATCGATCACTAACTGATCACTAATCGATCACTAACGAGGCCAGATTTGATCCACCAGATTCTTCATGATCAAAAACAGCAAAATTCGTTTTTCACAGTTTAGAAACTTTATTCTGATCCTGATCCGACTTCCTGCCACCGCCCGTATCCCTCCGCCAGGGACTAGTTTACCCCCGCAGAGGAGCCTCAGGCGCCCCCTGGAGGCCCGGAGGCTCAACTACAGACGCAGTTTGGCACCTTTGACCTGCACCTGAGGAGTTTGGACTGATTTTTTCGCCACTAACTCGCTAAAGAGTTCAGCAGGTTAGCTGCAGGTTAGGGGCAGGTTAGGGGCAGGTTAGCTGCAGGTTAGGGGCAGGTTAGGGGCAGGTTAGCTGCAGGTTAGGGGCAGGTTAGCTGCAGGTTAGGGGCAGGTTAGCTGCAGGTTAGGGGCAGGTTAGCGGCAGGTTAGGGGCAGGTTAGCGTGAACATCCGTCGTACCTTCAGAATTACATTCAAACATCAGGAAATAAAACTGCTAGTCAAACCCAAACATTCTGACGCTAGCAAACAGCTTTAGCTTAGCAACTACAGAGGCGGGTTCATTGAGTTTTATCAGATTTGGTTGTTTTCATTAATTTCTTGCGATTAAAAGCTGAATTATTGCTAGCTAAACCCCAACCAAAGCGCTTATAACCAACTACGGCAACAACGGTGAGATGTGGCGGCCATTTTGTTTGCTAGCCAGTCGTTGACGACTGTTTTGTCCGTACGAAGCTAAACCTAGCTAAAACCTAGTGCAACAGCTAGCAGCAGAGTGAATTTGTGTTGGTGATGACGGCGTCCCGACGCTTGGCGGCGTTTACGTGGCTTCGCTCCGGTCAGTAGACGCAAAGGTCGGGAAACTTCATCTCGTAGACGGGCACCGACTGATGCTGCGTGTGACCCGCGGACAGCGACACCACTCCGGACGGGCTGGGGGGGGGGCCTGTGGGGGGACAGCAGCTGTTAGCTAACGCGGCGCGTCACACAGGAGCCACGTGCAGGTCACCTGACCTGATGGTGAGTTCGAAGATCTGAGCCAGACGGTCGTGCAGCATGTTAGCCTGCGGAGGACACGGCAGTTTAGCGCCGCTGGTTAGCAGCTGGTTAGCAGCTGGTTAGCATCATCATCTGCTGCTACCTTGGACTCGCAGTGGGCGGCGAGCTCCTCAAACGGAGCTTTCTGGAACTTCTCCATCACCTGGCGCCGCCTCTCGCGCTCCTGCTCCTCCAGACCTGTGGTATCTGAGGACACCGGTTCTGTCAGTCACATGTCCAACCTGTCCACATGTCCTGACCTGGACCGTCTCCCTTTACCGATGGCCTTCTTCAGCGTCTCGAACGTGATCTCCTCCGCCAGCTGGGACTGCAGACAAGCAAAGGTCCATCAGACCTGAAGAGGCGCCAACAGAACCGGCCAACAGAACCGGCCCGTAGGACGCCGTTGTAATGCTAACCTTGTCTGGAAGGCTGTTGGACAAGATGTCCACCTGAAGGGACATGGTGTCCACGAAGCTCTTCCTCCTGGTCAGACGGTCTTCATCTACAGGATGAGACGCAGATTAATAATCCGGATTTAACAAGACCAGGACTGGAGTTCCAGGACTGGAGTTCCAGGACTGGAGTTCCAGGACTGGACTTCCAAGACTGGACTTCCAGGACTTCCAGGTTTTCCTCATCTACAGCGACGTTTATCTTCTCCCTTAAACTGTCGGAGCTCGACGCTAATATACCGGGCTAACGAAAATGTTAGCTGACAGTTAGCTTATATACTTACCGTCACGGAGCCAATGAAGAGCAAGAAAAAGAGAAAAGGATCAGAGGTTGCGCTGCTAAGAGCTAACAGGCTGCTAACCAGCTGCTAACAGGCTGCTAACAGGTTGCTAACCAACCATTCAAGTCTAAAGAACTAAAAATTCCCAGACGAATGCTAGCACTGATGCTAAGCTAACGGGGGTCTCCAGGTTGATGCTAAGCTAGCGCGGTACCTCTGGACGTCTGTTTGCATCGGTGCAGGATTTTCCCGACTGTGTACAAGACTGAGGCGGCAAGAAAAACAGACCATCAAGGTTACGTCTGTGTCCCCCAGGAGGACCCGGGTTCCTCTGAGGTTCCTCACCTGTCACCTGAGGAACGTAGGGCAGCGAGAGCTTCTCCACGTTGTATCCCGGCACGGCCAGACATTCCGCCATGTCGGCGCTCTGGAAGTACAGCGGCTGCTCGTCCTTCTCCAGAGTTTCAGGAAGTCTGAGGACAGAAGCAAGAAAGATCGGACCTGATGGTGGAGAAGCTGTTCTCCAGGAACGTGTGGCTCAGGTGGTTCCACATTTGGGTTAGATTTAAAGTGAGGAGCATCAGCAGGAACATCTGGTCAACGGGCCTCCAGGTCGGAGGTCCGGTCCACCAAACTTACGGACACTTGTCTCTGAACACGTGTTCCGGGAGCAGATACGGCGCCATCAAGGTCCTCAGCTCGATGACCTGAGGAGAGCGAAGCGTCAGCCGGTGGGTCCAGCAGCAGCAGGAACCCAGGAACATCCCTCACCTTGCTGACGTGCTGGCAGAAGGGAGGGTTGGCGATCATCTGGCTCAGGAAGTTCAGGTACGCCGCCACCAGCGCCATGACGCCGCAGCGGTTGAACATGGGCAGGTTCTCCTCGTTAGCCAGCGTCATCTCCTGCAGGACCAAGACCAGAGAAGACCAGGAGGGATCAGATGGTTAAAAACGTGGTTTCATCCATCGTTGTGAGCTGAGGTTGAGGAGAAGATCCACCTGTAGGGCGACGGCGAGGCGGATGAGGTCCACAATGACGTCCTCGTTGGCCAGCTCGATGGTGAGGATGGCGAGCGTGGTGAAGAGCAGCTCAAAGTTCTTGTGGACGTTGTCTTCCTCCTTACAGCCCAGGTAGATGTGGCGGTACAGCTGCTGCCCGTGCTGCAGAGAAGGTGAGAGGAACCTCAGAGGAGGTCAGAGGAACCTCAGAGGAGGTCAGAGGAACCTCAGAGAAGGTGAGAGGAACCTCAGAGAAGGTCAGAGGAACCTCAGAGAAGGTCAGAGATCAGAGGAACCTCAGAGAAGGTCAGAGATCAGAGGAACCTCAGAGAAGGTCAGAGGAACCTCAGAAGGTCAGAGGAACTTCAGAGAAGGTCAGAGGAACCTCAGAGTAGGTCAGAGATCAGAGGAACCTCAGAGAAGGACAGAGGAACCTCAGAAGGTCAGAGGAACTTCAGAGAAGGTCCGAGGAACTTCAGAGAAGGTCCGAGGAACCTCAGAGGTCATAGGAACCTCAGAAGGTCAGAGGAACCTCAGAGGAACCTCAGAAGGTCAGAGGAACTTCAGAAAAGGTCATAGGAACCTCAGAGAAGGTCAGAGGAACCTCAGAGTAGGTCAGAGATCAGAGGAACCTCAGAAGGTCAGAGGAACCTCAGAGAAGGTCATAGGAACCTCAGAGAAGGTCAGAGGAACCTCAGAGTAGGTCAGAGATCAGAGGAACCTCAGTGAAGGTCAGAGGAACCTCAGAGAAGGTCAGAAGAACGTCAGAGAAGTTCAGAGAAGGTCAGAGGAACCTCAGAGAAGGTCAGAGGAACTTCAGAAAAGGTCAGAGGAACCTCAGAAGGTCAGAGGAACCTCAGAGAAGGTCAGAGGAACCTCAGAGTAGGTCAGAGATCAGAGGAACCTCAGAAGGTCAGAGGAACCTCAGAGAAGGTCATAGGAACCTCAGAGAAGGTCAGAGGAACCTCAGAGTAGGTCAGAGATCAGAGGAACCTCAGAGAAGGTCAGAGGAACCTCAGAGAAGGTCAGAAGAACGTCAGAGAAGTTCAGAGAAGGTCAGAGGAACCTCTGAGCGCCCCTTCATCCTACCTTCTTCATGAAGGCCACATCCTGTTTGGAGATCTTCTCTCGTTTGATCTTCAGCGCTGCTACGTTGGGGATGATCCTGCAACAGACCAGCAGATGATGGAGGTCTGGACGGGGAACCATCACCACCGCGGCGCCGCAGCTCCCACCTGATGCCTCGCAGCTTGGCCCGGTTGTCATGGCGATCGATGATGTTGTGCAGGATCTCCAGCACCAGCTGTCTCAGCTCGGCGTCCTCCATCAGGGAGATGGAGAAGAGCGGATCCAGGAAGGACGGAGGCAACGCCGCCACCATGGACTTGGACTTAAAGCCAGAGGTCACCTGGGGACAGAGGAGGACAAGCTAGCCCATGCTAACCTAGCATGCTAACACTAGCGAGCTAACGTGTGTGTGTGTGTGTGTGACCATGATGAGGGAGCTCAGCAGCATGGTCTGGATCCTCTTGGTCCCCTGATGTCTGCAACATCAAACACAGCAGATCTTCAGTCAGGAGTCACTTCCTGTCCGGACCACCCTGACCCAGGTCCTGGACCGACCCGATCTTGACGGTGTCCAGCGTGTGACAGGGCGTCCCGTACACAGGAACCTTCCCCATGATGAACATCATGACCTCGGCCCGTTGGTAGTCCGGCAGGTTCCCCCCGAAGAACCCTGGAGACACAGACCACAGAAGGTCAAAGGTCAGCCGGAGGGGCGGGCTCCCGTCCCCGAGCAGGAAGTGGTACCGATGGTCTGGATGATGGCGTTCTGGACCACCCGCTCCTCGCTCTCCCTGCTGCGGCCCGAGGAAACGCTGGCGGCCGAGTTCCTCCGGGAGCCGTCGCCCAGCTCCAGGTCCACGCTGATCCTCAGGTGCTTGAGCAGCGTGTTGAAGACCTCCAGCACGGTGGGGCCTGGGCACACGCACACACACACACACACACTCGGTCATGTGCGCCCATCTGAAGCTAGCTACCTGATGCTAACAGTAGGGGGGCGTCTCTAGGGTTCTCAACGGTCCAACACGTCACCACGCTGATCTACAGCTGACAGGGGCGGGGCTACCGCTGACGGGGCGGGGCCACAGCTGTCAGGGCGGGGCTATAGCTGACGGGGCGGGGCTACGGCTGACAGGGCGGGGCTACGGCTGTCAGGGGCGGGGCTACAGGTGAGCAGCGTACCGAGCCACAGGTGAGGAGGGCTGGAGGCCTCAGTGAAGGTGTGGCTTCCTCTGCTCTCCTGAACCATCCCTGTTCACATCACCTCGGTAAACAGAAGGACCAGGACCAGGGCCAGGACCAGGGCCAGGACCAGGGCCAGGACCAGGGCCAGGACCAGGGCCAGGGCCAGGGCCAGGGCCAGGGCCAGGACCAGGACCAGGGCCAGGACCAGGGCCAGGGCCAGGGCCAGGGCCAGGGCCAGGACCAGGACCAGGGCCAGGACCAGGACCAGGACCAGGACCAGGACCAGGACCAGGACCAGGGCCAGGGCTAACGTCCTACAGAGGTGTGGAACTCACCCACGGAGCCTTTGGCGGCGATGGCCACGGTCTCCAGGAGGACCTGCACGATCCCGGCTCTGACCCGCGGCGTGTCCTTGTTGTGAGTGTCCAGGTGGTTCAGGACCTGCTGGATCACGTGGTGCGAGTGCTGAGCCTGCCACCAAGACCACAACGTGAGACCCTGACCCGTCTGACGGAGTGGGCGGGGCCGTCAGCGACCCGGTGCAGGTTTGGGCCGTACCTGGATGGAGTACATGATGATCCTGAAACAGGACACGGCGAACTCGTTGGGCTCCCACAGGTGGTGGTGGTCCAGGTGCCTGGGGGGACACACACCTGTTGAATAGCCAGCATTGTGAGGACACATGGAGGTCAAAGGTCACGCGTGTCCTTCAAGTTCCTCCTCCTGCAGGAGGTCCACAGGTGAAGGTCCACAGGTGAAGGTCCACAGGTGAAGGTCCACAGGTGAAGGTCCACGGGTGAAGGTTCACCCGTGGACCTTCACAGCTAACAGCCAGTGACCCGCAGCAGATCCAGCTCAGGCCCGGTGTGGAGGCCGGTCCGGACCAGGACAGGGACGTGTACTCACACCAGGACGGGCCGGACGGCGTTGTTCATGTTCCCGTAGGCGGCCCGGCCCAGCAGCTCCCTGAAGCAGGTCTCCGCCAGCGTGGACGGGTTCTCCTCGCCGTCCTGACCGGCCACCAATGGCGTGCTTGGATGCACCGCCCTGCCAGAGAGAGAGATGAGTCCAGACTGGTTCATGTACAGAACCTACTGACGGAGGACCAGCACCAGCACCAGCACCAGGACCAGGACCAGGTCCAGGTCCAGGTCCAGGTCCAGGTCCAGGTCCAGGTCTCATATTTTCTGTCCTGCGTCTCTGAGCTGAGGGACGACGTCTCGTCCACCAGGACCGATCAAATCCCAAAGTCCAAGTCTGAATTCCTCCACACGGAGGGACGGGGGGGGGGCAGAGGGACGGGGGGGGCGGAGGGACGGGGGGGGACAGAGGGACGGGGGGGGGCGGAGGGACGGGGGGGGACAGAGGGACGGGGGGGCGGAGGGACGGGGGGGGACAGAGGGACGGGGAGACAGAGGGACGGGGGGGCGGAGGGACGGGGAGACAGAGGGACGGGGGGGCGGAGGGACGGGGGGGACAGAGGGACGGGGAGACAGAGGGACGGGGGGGCGGAGGGACGGGGGGGGGGCGGAGGGACGGGGGGGGACAGAGGCCAAAAATAGATTTCTGTTCACATGGAAACCACCAGAACCAGGCGGAGCAGGGACGCGAGGACGAGGAGACACAGGCGGGAAACGTCCCCTCCTCTGGGCTCAAACCCATCAGAAATGATCACGGCTCTGATCCGATCATGAGGCTGATTCGGACCTGCAGGTTCTTCTCTTCTGTTGGTCCAAACCCTAACCCTTCAGTCAGATCAGACGTGACAGAACCAGACCAGACCCCAGCCTGGGTCAGACCCAGACCCCGACCCCAGCCTGACCCAGACCCAGCCTGACCCAGACCCAGACCCAGACCCAGACCCAGACCCCAGCCTGACCCAGACCCAGCCTGACCCAGACCCAGACCCAGACCCCAGCCTGAGTCAGACCCAGACCCAGACCCAGACCGACCCAGACCCAGACCCACCCAGACCCAGACCCAGACCAGACCCCAGCCTGACCCAGACCCAGACCCAGACCCCAACCTGGGGTCAGACCCAGAACCCAGACCCAGACCCCAGCCTGGCCCAGACCCAGCCTGGGGTCAGACCCAGACCCAGACCCCAGCCTGGGTCAGACCCAGACCCAGACCCCAGCCTGACCCAGACCCAGCCTGACCCAGACCCAGACCCCAGCCTGGGTCAGACCCAGACCCAGACCCAGACCCAGACCCAGACCCAGACCCAGCCTGACCCAGACCCAGCCCAGACCCCCTACCTGTCCAGGTCTTCGCTGTCCTGCATGTTGAACAGCATGGAGGGGACCAGCTTGTCCATGTGCTGGGGCTCCCAGATGATGGCCTGCAGCTCGTCGTTGACCGTCTTCCTGACCACGCCCTGCAGGCCCCTGATGCCGGCCACACGGATCCTGGGGACATAGCAACAAAGCTAGTTAGCTACAGCAGAGCCAGAACCTGGGGTGGAACACGTTTCTGGGCCTCACCTGGTTCTGGTCTCCGGATCCTCGTGGGTGGAGTGGCACATGGCGCTGAACTGGGACACGAAGAAGTCGTAGCGCCGGTGGTAGGAGGGCGTGTCCTCCTCGATGTTGGCGAACTTTACAAACTGGAGAAGATGTTGCATCACCGTTAGGGTCAGAGCTCAGAACCAGAACCCAGAGCTCAGAACCAGAACTCTGGGCTTCCTGGAAATGATCATCACTATTTCCAGAATGAGCCTCAGGCCCCAGTGAGGGGAACTGGGCCGGACCGGGCCAGGCGGGTTTAAGCTGGTTCAGACTAACTAAAGAGATGAAATCGTACCGAGTTGGTTCCCAGGACCTGCAGGTCCGGTTCCCTGGACTCCAGCAGCTTGGCCACCATGTGCAGGAAGCTCTCCACGAAGGGTTTGATGCTCTGGGAGTGGCAGGCCATCAGCAGCTGGTCCAGGGCCTCCATGGCGATCACCACGTACCTGCACCGGCACCACAGTCCGGGTCACACCGGCACCACCGGTCCAGCACCTGGACCGGCTCTTATGGAGCCGAGGTCAGGAGCGTGCACGTGTGAGGTCTCACCCGTAGCGGTGGCGCACCACGTCGTGGCTCAGCCTCTTGGCCAGGTACTCTCCGATCCGGTCCAGCTTCTCTGGAGCCGACACGGCGTAGAAGGTCAGCTTCTCCATGTCGGACTTACTGAGGCCGTCCTGAGGAGAGACGCGGGTTAAAGACCGGCCAGAGGTTCTGGCACCACCGTCATCACCGACCCAACAGGAAGCTCCATGAACTCACCTTTGGGTCCTCGGGGAAGATGTTGTCCACCAGGCGTTTGTACCTGGGCCGTAGTGGACCACAGCAACCACAGACTCCTGCAAGCACAGCAGACAGCAGCATGAGAAGCTCCAGGAGACCAGCATCTACAGGCTCCAGGAGACCAGCATCTAGGCTCCAGGAGACCAGCATCTACAGGCTCCAGGAGACCAGCATCTACAGGCTCCAGGAGACCAGCATCTAGGCTCCAGGAGACCAGCATCTAGGCTCCAGGAGACCAGCATCTACAGGCTCCAGGAGACCAGCATCTACAGGCTCCAGGAGACCAGCATCTAGGCTCCAGGAGACCAGCATCTAGGCTCCAGGAGACCAGCATCTAGGCTCCAGGAGACCAGCATCTACAGGCTCCAGGAGACCAGCATCTACAGGCTCCAGGAGACCAGCATCTAGGCTCCAGGAGACCAGCATCTAGGCTCCAGGAGACCAGCATCTACAGGCTCCAGGAGACCAGCATCTAGGCTCCAGGAGACCAGCATCTAGGCTTCAGGAGACCAGCATCTAGGCTTCAGGAGACCAGCATCTAGGCTCCAGGAGACCAGCATCTAGGCTCCAGGAGACCAGCATCTAGGCTCCAGGAGACCAGCATCTAGGCTTCAGGAGACCAGCATCTAGGCTCCAGGAGACCAGCATCTAGGCTCCAGGAGACCAGCATCTACAGGCTCCAGGAGACCAGCATCTAGGCTCCAGGAGACCAGCATCTAGGCTCCAGGAGACCAGCATCTACAGGCTCCAGGAGACCAGCATCTACAGGCTCCAGGAGACCAGCATCTACAGGCTCCAGGAGACCAGCATCTAGCTCCAGGAGACCAGCATCTAGGCTCCAGGAGACCAGCATCTACAGGCCCAGGAGACCAGCATCTAGGCTCCAGGAGACCAGCATCTAGGCTCCAGGAGACCAGCATCTAGGCTCCAGGAGACCAGCATCTACAGGCTCCAGGAGACCAGCATCTACAGGCTCCAGGAGACCAGCATCTAGGCTTCAGGAGACCAGCATCTACACAGGCTCCAGGAGACCAGCATCTACACAGGCTCCAGGAGACCAGCATCTACAGGCTCCAGGAGACCAGCATCTACACCGGCTCCAGCAGACCAACATCTACACAGGCTCCAGGAGACCAGCATCTACACAGGCTCCAGGAGACCAGCATCTACAGGCTCCAGCAGACCAGCATCTACACAGGCTCCAGGAGACCAGCATCTACAGGCTCCAGGAGACCAGCATCTACAGGCTCCAGGAGACCAGCATCTACAGGCTCCAGCAGACCAGCATCTACAGGCTCCAGCAGACCAGCATCTACACAGGCTCCAGCAGACCAGCATCTACAGGCTCCAGCAGACCAGCATCTACACAGGCTCCAGCAGACCAGCATCTACACAGGCTCCAGGAGACCAGCATCTACAGGCTCCAGCAGACCAGCATCTACAGGCTCCAGCAGACCAGCATCTACAGGCTCCAGGAGACCAGCATCTACAGGCTCCAGGAGACCAGCATCTACAGGCTCCAGGAGACCAGCATCTACAGGCTCCAGGAGACCAGCATCTACAGGCTCCAGCAGACCAGCATCTACAGGCTCCAGGAGACCAGCATCTACAGGCTCCAGGAGACCAGCATCTACAGGCTCCAGCAGACCAGCATCTACAGGCTCCAGCAGACCAGCATCTACAGGCTCCAGCAGACCAGCATCTACACAGGCTCCAGGAGACCAGCATCTACAGGCTCCAGCAGACCAGCATCTACACAGGCTCCAGGAGACCAGCATCTACAGGCTCCAGCAGACCAGCATCTACAGGCTCCAGCAGACCAGCATCTACAGGCTCCAGCAGACCAGCATCTACAGGCTCCAGCAGACCAGCATCTACAGGCTTCAGGAGACCAGCATCTACACAGGCTCCAGGAGACCAGCATCTACACAGGCTCCAGGAGACCAGCATCTACAGGCTCCAGCAGACCAGCATCTACACAGGCTCCAGGAGACCAGCATCTACAGGCTCCAGGAGACCAGCATCTACAGGCTCCAGCAGACCAGCATCTACACCGGCTCCAGCAGACCAGCATCTAGGCTCCAGGAGACCAGCATCTAGGCTCCAGGAGACCAGCATCTAGGCTCCAGGAGACCAGCATCTAGGCTCCAGGAGACCAGCAGGGGGCACCTCTGGGTCCCACAGGGGCAGGAGACCAGCAGGGGGCACCTCTGGGTCCCACAGGCTCCAGGAGACCAGCAGGGGGCACCTCTGGGTCCCACAGGCTCCAGGAGACCAGCAGGGGCACCTCTGGTCCCACAGGGGCAGGAGACCAGCAGGGGGCACCTCTGGGTCCCACAGGCTCCAGGAGACCAGCAGGGGGCACCTCTGGGTCCCACAGGCTCCAGGAGACCAGCAGGGGGCACCTCTGGGTCCCACAGGCTCCAGTCTGGTCTACAATGTTCAGACCAGTATTAGCAGGACGGATCAGGACTCAGATGGAGATCCATCACATGGATCCACTGGAGCTTCAGCAGATCCAGACGTGGAGACCTGAACCTGTAGGTGAGCGGCCTGGGCCGGGACACGGAGCCGTCGCCTCGGTAACCAGAGAACACCAACCCAACCTACCGGGACCCAGCAGTCCTGGTCTGGAGGAGGCGCCGCTGTACATGGAGACCTCGGTCCCAGGAACCTGCCTGTAGCTCCTCAGGGAGGTACGCAGAGGAGACATGACCCCTGACCTCCCAGTCCAGCTGTGGATCCGTGTGGACTGAGGGGTCTCGCAGGCTCTGGAGAAACATCGTCTCACTGAGCAGCCAATCAGCCGCCGGCTCCGGTCAGGTGATTCTGAGGAGACGGCGCCGGTCTGACGGCTCAGGTTACAGAGCGCCGTGTTCTCAGGACAACCTGATCCAGCACATGACGCACAGGGGAGTCCAGAACCTTCGCTGCCCGGTCCCTACAGCAGCTGCAGAGGCTCCGCCTCTCCAGGTAGATCCTCCTCATCCAGGGATGGAGACAGAAGAGCCAGAGAGGCGTCAGGGGTCCAGGATGGACCAGCATGGACACGGCGCCCTGGGGGCCGAGGGACCAGGATGGACCAGGATGGACCAGGATGGACCAGGATGGACACGGCGCCCTGGGGGCCGAGGGACCAGGATGGACCAGGATGGACCAGCATGGACCAGGATGGACACGGTCCTGGTCCGGTCTGGCCCGTCTGGTCCCGTCTGGCCCGGTCTGGTCCGCATCTCCACCCCCCACTGCTGCTGGGGGGCGGCAGCTCCAACGTTACAGCGTTCTCCTCTCCACACCCACAGAACCGGCTCTGATCCAGAACGCTGGTGATGAAGATCAGCAGGAACAACAAAAGACCCAGATGAAGTTCCCCTTCCGGGGGGGGGGGGGCGGAGCTCCTCCAGGTGGGGTGGTGAGGGACCAGGGGAGATGTTCGGGCTGGACCTCACCTACAGGAACATCTTCTCCACCCTCAGAGCAACGACCTGGAACAGGTGGTTCTGGTGTCACCCTCAGGCTGAGAACCATCAGTTTGGAGCCAAATCAGATCTGGGCTCATTTTCACATGAAGAAGTGCTGAGGAGGTTCCTGCTGAGGAGGTTCCTGCTGAGGAGGTTCCTGCTGAGGAGGTTCCTGCTACTTCCTCCCACGCTTCGCCTGCCTCCCTCCCTCCCTCCCTCCCTCCCTCCTTCCTTCCTCCCCTCCCTCCTTCCTCACCTCCTTCCTTACCCCCTCCCTCCCTCCCTAACCCTAACCCATCGCCCCCCCCCCCACTGTTCCTGGTGGCTCTCTCAGTCCCTGGAGAAGCTTCCTGTCGTTGCCCCGGCGACAGACTGATGAGCGCAGCTCCCTTACTGGGTTTCTGTCCAGGCAAAGTTTGGACCTGGATGGTTCTGAGTGGGCGGAGCTTCACCGTTGGGTTTCTAGAATCTGCAGGCAGTGGTTACACAACAGTGTTGATGCTGCACACACAGCCCACAAACACTCAAAATAAAAAATCAATGATGCACCAGTCTGGGAAGATAATAACACACACACACACACACACACACACACACACACACACACACACACACACACACACACAGCTCCTCAGTGTGTGAGGAGAACAGGGTTCAGGAACGACTGAGACAGGAAACAGAATCCAGCGCAGTAAAATGTGCCTGTAATGCCACCAGGGTGCAGCAGGGGGCGCTGTGGGCCGCTCACTCTGAGGGGGCGTGGTCTAAAACTCCACGTGATGAATTACCCAGGCTTTGATGCTGGGCTGGGAATGATCACTTAGCTTGTGAGGCTACGGGTCAGTACAGGTCAGTACGGGTCAGTACGGGTCAGTACAGGTCAGTACGGGTCACTATGGGTCAGTACAGGTCAGTACGGGTCAGTACAGGTCAGTATGGGTCAGTACAGGTCAGTACGGGTCAGTACGGGTCAGTACAGGTCAGTACGGGTCAGTACGGGTCAGTACAGGGTCACAGGCTGCGTGTCTTTGATCCTGGACTGAGTACTGATCCACTCTGTCCCAACAAACTCACCAGAGAGGAACCAGAGATGGATCCTGGCCAGAATGACCCTGAAGGTCACAGCAGGGACCTGAAGGTCAGACGCATCTTCTCACCTCAGTGATGTCACAGCCTCTGAACCAATCAGCAGCCAGATGAGCACGTCAGTCACATGACCCCCGTCTGCCTGGAGGAGCATGCTGGGTCACCTGATCACAGGTGAACTTCCCAGGGCCACCAGCAGGGGCGCTGCAGCCTGCTGGGGTCAGATGTTGATCAACAGCAGCATCTGACAGGAGCAGAAGAAGAAGCAGCTCCACACACACCTCTGTGTCCTGCTAACGTGGCTAATGCTAATCCACCGTCTTTATGCTCCGCCTCCTCGGCTTCATCACAGCACTTCCTGCTGCAGCAGCGTGTCACATGACCTCCTGTCAGGTCAGGTGATCGATGCCGTTGCTCATCGTCTGACCTTCTTGTCCTCTGGCAGGAGGACACGTGTCACCACTGCAAACATCTGTCCGTCAGCACGTACGTGCACGCCCCTAATTTAGCCTGAAAGTCAACAGACGACCAGCAGGACGAGCACGCACACACACACCCACACTCACGCATACACACCCATATGCACACACACACACACATACACACACACACACTCACACATACACACACATATGCACACCCACACACATACACACACCCACACACACACATACACACACACCCACACACACACACACTGGGAGGGGGGTCTCCAGGAGCTGAGTGCTGTGCTGTGCTGTTCTGGTCTGGTCTGGTCTAGTCTAGTCTGGTCTGGTCTGGTCTGGTCTAGTCTAGTCTAGTCTAGTCTGGTCTGGGAGGGGGGTCTCCAGGAGCTGAGTGCTGGTCTAGTCTGGTCTAGTCTAGTCTAGTCTGGTCTAGTCTAGTCTAGTCTAGTCTGGTCTAGTCTGGTCTGGTCTGGTCTGGGAGGGGGGTCTCCAGGAGCTGAGTGCTGGTCTAGTCTGGTCTAGTCTGGTCTGGTCTGGTCTAGTCTAGTCTAGTCTAGTCTAGTCTAGTCTAGTCTAGTCTGGTCTGGTCTGGGAGGGGGGTCTCCAGGAGCTGAGTGCTGGTCTAGTCTGGTCTAGTCTGGTCTGGTCTGGTCTGGTCTGGTCTAGTCTAGTCTAGTCTGGTCTGGTCTGGTCTGGGAGGGGGGTCTCCAGGAGCTGAGTGCTGGTCTAGTCTGGTCTAGTCTAGTCTAGTCTAGTCTAGTCTGGTCTGGTCTAGTCTGGTCTGGTCTAGTCTGGTCTGGTCTAGTCTAGTCTAGTCTGGTCTGGTCTGGTCTGGGAGGGGGGTCTCCAGGAGCTGAGTGCTGGTCTAGTCTGGTCTGGTCTAGTCTAGTCTAGTCTAGTCTAGTCTAGTCTAGTCTGGTCTGGTCTAGTCTGGTCTGGTCTAGTCTGGTCTAGTCTAGTCTAGTCTAGTCTGGTCTGGTCTAGTCTGGTCTGGTCTGGTCTAGTCTGGTCTGGTCTAGTCTAGTCTAGTCTGGTCTGGTCTGGTCTGGTCTGGGAGGGGGGTCTCCAGGAGCTGAGTGCTGGTCTAGTCTGGTCTGGTCTAGTCTAGTCTAGTCTAGTCTAGTCTAGTCTAGTCTGGTCTAGTCTAGTCTGGTCTAGTCTAGTCTAGTCTAGTCTGGTCTAGTCTAGTCTAGTCTAGTCTAGTCTGGTCTGGTCTGGGTTTGAGGGGGCTCACACGTTGAGGGGTGCTGAGGGACTGGGTTCCTGGAGGAACCCTGCCCTGGGTCCAGGCCGCCCCCCGAGGCCGCCCCCACCTGTGTGATGTGGATAGAGACCTTATTAAATCGGGACCAAAGCTTCAAAGAGCGGCGGATAAAAGCGGCGCCAAGACGCAGGAACAGGCAGAGGCGCCTTTCAAGTTATTTTTAGACACAAATCCTCCTTTGCAGAACAAACCTTCACCGACGCAGAAACATCACACAACAGGGAGGGAGGAACCCACCGGTTCTGATCCGCTTTGGTTCTGCCTGCGTCTGTTCCACCCAGAGCACTGATGCATGCTGGGAAGTCTGAACACAAAGACTGGACCCATGCAGATTTAGACAGTGACGCATTTTCACTTCTGAGACACCAGACAGGAACTAAAGACAGGAACTAAAGACAGGAACTAAAGAGAGGAACTAAAGAGAGGAGCTAAAGACAGGAACTAAAGAGAGGAACTAAAGAGAGGAGCTAAAGAGAGGATCTAAAGAGAGGAGCACACACTAACACTCTCTCACACTCACACACACTCTCATACACACTCTCACACACACACACACTGTCACTCACACACACTCACACACTCTCTCACTCACACACACTCTCACTCACACACTCTCACACACACACTCTCACTCACACACACACTCACTCACACACACACTCTCACACACACACACTCTCTCACACACACTCTCACACACACTCTCTCACTCACACACACTCACACACACTCACACACACACACTCACTCACACACACACTCTGTCACTCACAAACTCTCACTCTCACACACACACTCTGTCACTCACACACTCTCACACACACACTCACACACACACTCTCTCACACACACTCTGTCACTCACTCACTCTCACACACACACTCTCACACACACACTCTCACACACACACTCTCACACACACACTCTCTCACACACACTCTCACACACACTCTGTCACTCACTCACTCACACTCACACACACACTCTCACACACACACTCTCACACACACACTCTCTCACACACACTCTCACACACACTCTGTCACTCACTCACTCACACTCACACACACACTCTCACACACACACTCTCACACACACACTCTCACACACACACTCACACACACCCTGTCCAGCCTTCGGCTCCATCAGATGATGTTGAGGGCATCACATTAGCACTAATGTAATCAAGCCTCCACCACTGGGAGTAATTACAGCTGAGTGCTTGGAGCTGGCAGACACCTCCCACAGAGCTGCGAGCGTTCAGCGGTCCAGACGCCACCCAGGCTCCGGTCTGAGGGGGAGCCTGGGTCTGTGTCTGTCTGTGGTCCAGCAGCCCCCCCGCTCACCTGCCACGGCAGCTGCTGCCACGGCAGCGGCCACCGGGGGCACCGTCGCTCAGAGGTGGAGGTCAGGACGGCGCCTTCACACCAGGACGACCCCAGACAGCACAAGGTCACGCAGCTACAGAGGCTGGTTCTGATCCGAGGACTGACGCAAAGGAGGAGGAAGAAAGCCGGGTCAAGACAGAACAGAACCAACACTGGAAGAACCTCCTCACTGCTCCACATCTACTCCTCCACCTCCGCTTCTGCAGGGTCAACCTCTTGTTGCCCTACGTCACTTCCTGCCTTTGCGTCACTTCCTGTCTTTGGTTCACTTCCTGTCTTTTGGTCACTTCCTGTCTTTTGGTCACTTCCTGTCTTTGGTTCACTTCCTGTCTTTTGGTCACTTCCTGTCTTTTGGTCACTTCCTGTCTTTTGGTCACTTCCTGTCTTTGGTTCACTTCCTGCCTTTTGGTCACTTCCTGTCTTTGGTTCACTTCCTGTCTTTGGTTCACTTCCTGCCTTTTGGTCACTTCCTGTCTTTGGTTCACTTCCTGTCTTTGGTTCACTTCCTGTCTTTTGGTCACTTCCTGTATTCGGTCACTTCCTGTCTCTGGGTCCCCCCCCACCCTGTGTAGTGCACTCAGTAGTGTGCATGCCATTTAGAATGCTTAGTGTGCATCGCTGTAGCCTATGTTGTGCACTCAATGTATCCCACAATGCACTGCGAAAAGTCGTGTACAACCGATGCACCCTAACCTGCTAATATGTCCCATCAGCCTTTGCGGCATCACGTGACCACTTGTTAATGGCTGGTGAACCACAGAGATGTCAGACAAATGTAAGTATTGTCTTCTTTCACTTTAGCTTCCTGTTACGTATCTGTGACGTACTGCTGCTTCCTGTGACGTATCTGTGACGTACTGCTGCTTCCTGTGACGTATCTGTGACGTACTGCTGCTTCCTGTGACGTATCTGTGACGTACTGCTGCTTCCTGTGACGTACTGCTGCTTCCTGTGACGTACTGCTGCTTCCTGTGACGTACTGGTGATCCAGCCGGGTCCTGCCGGAGTGTCGTCAGCTTGTCCAGCAAATATAATTGGACATTATTTCAGGTACTTGATAGAGAGCCGATAAAGATGTTGCTGACTGTGGAGCCACAGTAGGAGGCAGCTGCCTCCAGACCCCAGCCTCTAGACCCCAGCCTCTAGACCCCAGCCTCCAGACCCCAGCCTCTAGACCCCAGCCTCTAGACCCCAGCCTCTAGACCCCAGCCTCTAGACCCCAGCCTCCAGACCCCAGCCTCCAGACCCCAGCCTCTAGACCCCAGCCTCCAGACCCCAGCCTCTAGACCCCAGCCTCTAGACCCCAGCCTCCAGACCCCAGCCTCTAGACCCCAGCCTCCAGACCCCAGCCTCTAGACCCCAGCCTCCAGACCCCAGCCTCTAGACCCCAGCCTCTAGACCCCAGCCTCCAGACCCCAGCCTCTAGACCCCTGCCTCCAGACCCCAGCCTCCAGACCCCAGCCTCTAGACCCCAGCCTCCAGACCCCAGCCTCCAGACCCCAGCCTCCAGACCCCAGCCTCTAGACCCCAGCCTCCAGACCCCAGCCTCTAGACCCCAGCCTCTAGACCCCAGCCTCTAGACCCCAGCCTCTAGACCCCAGCCTCCAGACCCCAGCCTCTAGACCCCAGCCTTGGTCAGATTCACTTCCTGCCTATGGTTCACTTCCTGTCTTTGGTCCACTTCCTGTCATTGGTCCACCTCCTGCCGTTGGTCCACTTCCTGTCGTTGGTCCACTTCCTGCCGTTGGTCCACTTCCTGTCGTTGGTCCACTTCCTGTCGTTGGTCCACCATATAGTCCGTTTGCATTCACACAGGTGACCTGCACCACAGTTGACCTGTGGCTCTCATGAATGTGGCAGAAACGCCACGGAGGCGTTTTTATTTTTAAACCTCATCTTCACTGATGGACATAAAGTCTGAGCGGCTGCAGGTTTCTGTTGCTGAGTGTCTCAACGCACAGATTAATTCATCCTTTAATGCCCCAGAACTTCAGCTCCTAATGTCAAAACTTAAAGAAGAGGATCCCAAATTGGTCCTTAAAACAGGAAATTGTGCGCAGCAGAAACTATCAAACTCATCTTTCATGTGATCAACATAAATGTACATTAAACCTGATGGTGAATCAGGCAGGACTCCCCAAAAACTGCATGTTTGGAACATCAAACCTCCAATAATCTCAGATCAAAGAACGTGAGCCAGTAAACACGCACGCACGCACGCACACGCACGCACACGCACACACACGGATCTTACCCGCGGGCATCCTGGTGCTAAAGTACCGCAGTTCCTCCGCACGCTGCGCGCTGATTGGCTGGAGGCGACGCTAGTTAGCCTCCATGTAGCTTCTGCTGCTCGCTGCCTTCACCTGGATGTCGACTCCGTCACACCGAATCACCTGGTCACGACGTCACGCGACACCGTGACCGACCGCCGTGACCCTGAGCCCGGACCTCCGAAGCCCCGCTGACGCGCTAACTGCGCCCGCAGAGACGCTGCCGAGCCCCGCCGTCGGTGGCTCCGTCTGTCCGGACAAATTAGCCGCGGAAGCTAACGGGAGAGTCGGCGCGTCGGTGAGCGACGACGGCGCGCGGTGGACCGGAAACAGCAACAGTGTGTTCAGGGACCGACATACCTGTCGGAAAACACGACTTCGCCAGAGCAACTCCCACAGTCAACTTCTCTGCTTCCTGCTCACACACACAACACGGAAGTGTGTGTGTGCGCGTGTGGGTGTGAGTGTGTGCGCGTGTGGGTGTGTGAGTGTGGGTGTGTTAGGACAACATTATTGTTCTTATTACAAGTTCTTTACCATGATTAAGCCTCTTGATATTCAGCAGAATCAATTATCAAACATATTGATGATTATCAAACATATTGATGATATTCACCTTGATCTTATAACAACAATAAAAAGACAAACCGAGCTGTTTATTTCTTATTGTCAGTTGTTACATTTGACAACATTTGTGAATCACCTGTCCAGGTCAACATAAATAAACAGTTATTTACAATAATGTCTGGTTGTGTACGTTTGAATTTATGCTTCCTGTGAGGTCAGAACTGTCCAACAGATGCTAATCAGAGCTAAATATAGCCTGTTAGCATCCGAATGTGTGTGAAAGTGTGCTACTTGTGCTCTTTAAGCTCTTTAGGACCTTTTTCCAGCCCCACCAAAAGACTTAGAGGTGATTAAAGGATTTGTACGCGCGCACACACACACACACACACACACACACACGGTCTGCTTGTATGAAAATGCTAATATCTGAAGCCTGGTAGGTGCACAGCAGATTGTTGTGTTACACTCTCACACGTTCTAAGAGAGAGAACGAGGGATCAGCATGAGCGCTCTGATGCTAATGCCAGAGCAACCTTAGCAAGAGAAACACAGGAGGTAGAGCGCCAGAGGCAGGTCAGGGCAGCAGGGGCGGAGCTAAGCAAGCCAGGTGTTCAGAGCCCTCCTCCAAACCCACCTGAGACAAGGGTGGGCCAGCGAGGACCAGGATGGACCAGGGAGGACCAGGGAGGACCAGGGTGGACCAGGGTGGACCAGGGAGGACCAGGGTGGGCCAGCGAGGACCAGGGTGGACCAGGGTGGGCCAGCGAGGACCAGGGTGGACCAGGGAGGACCAGGGTGGACCAGCGAGGACCGGGGTGGACCAGGGTGGACCAGGGTGGACCAGGGAGGACCAGGGTGGACCAGGGTGGGCCAGCGAGGACCGGGGTGGACCAGGGTGGACCAGGGTGGACCAGGGAGGACCAGGGTGGACCAGGGAGGACCAGGGTGGACCAGGGTGGGCCAGCGAGGACCAGGGTGGACCAGGGTGGACCAGGGTGGGCCAGCGAGGACCAGGGTGGACCAGGGAGGACCAGGGTGGACCAGGGTGGACCAGGGTGGACCAGTGTGGTCCTCCCGCAGGTCCTCCTGCAGGTCCTCCTCCACGTCCTCCCCCACGTCCTCCTGCAGGTCCTCCTCCACGTCCTCCTCCACGTCCTCCTGCAGGTCCTCCTCCACGTCCTCCTCCACGTCCTCCTCCACGTCCTCCTCCACGTCCTCCTGCAGGTCCTCCCCCACGTCCTCCACGTCCTCCTCCACGTCCTCCTGCAGGTCCTCCTCCACGTCCTCCTCCACGTCCTCCTGCAGGTCCTCCTCCACGTCCTCCTCCACGTCCTCCTGCAGGTCCTCCTCCACGTCCTCCTGCAGGTCCTCCTCCACGTCCTCCTCCACGTCCTCCACGTCCTCCTCCACGTCCTCCTCCACGTCCTCCTGCAGGTCCTCCTCCACGTCCTCCCCCACGTCCTCCTCCACGTCCTCCCCCACGTCCTCCTCCACGTCCTCCTGCAGGTCCTCCTCCACGTCCTCCTCCACGTCCTCCTGCAGGTCCTCCTCCACGTCCTCCCCCACGTCCTCCTGCAGGTCCTTCTCCACGTCCTCCTGCAGGTCCTCCCCCACGTCCTCCTGCAGGTCCTCCTCCACGTCCTCCTCCACGTCCTCCTCCACGTCCTCCTCCACGTCCTCCTGCAGGTCCTCCTCCACGTCCTCCCCCACGTCCTCCTGCAGGTCCTTCTCCACGTCCTCCTGCAGGTCCTCCTCCACGTCCTCCTCCACGTCCTCCTGCAGGTCCTCCTGCAGGTCCTCCTCCACGTCCTCCTGCAGGTCCTCCTCCACGTCCTCCTGCAGGTCCTCCTCCACGTCCTCCTGCAGGTCCTCCCCCACGTCCTCCTCCACGTCCTCCTCTCTGTCCAACCTGTCTTCACCCACACAGTCCTGCATCTGCGGCTGGTTGACATTTATTTTCTCAACACTTGACATTTGGAAACGGCTCCTGGTGTGAACACAGTGTGCACGCTTGTAATCTCACACACACTCACACACACACACACACACACACTCACACACACACACACACACTTCCATTAACAGGCTTTGTTTGGAGCTGCAGGAAGCGTTTGGCTTTGTTTGAAGTGACCTTGTGGGGTTTCACAGCTGCTTCAGTCTGTCGATGATCAATAACGAGATCGATGCTGCTCAGTTTCCACGGAAACAGTCCGAGTGACCGACGTGTGAAGAGGAAGCTCTGGGAACGTCGGAACGTCGGGTCAATTAATCCATCGCTGTTCCTCAGGCCTCACACCTGTGGGGACGCTGAGGTGTTCAGAAGATCAGAAGCAGGTTGGAGGTCTGGACCAGTGAGGCTAGCTGTTAGCAGGGTGCTAGCTGTTAGCAGGGTGCTAGCTGTTAGCAGGGTGCTAGCTGTTAGCAGGGTGCTAGCTGTTAGCAGGTATCCACAGGAGGCTCCAGCTGTAGTCAGTTATTCTGGGTGATGCTGATAGGAGGAGGTCCAGATGTTGCTGGCAGCTGTTGACACCATGATATCATGAAC